>NC_092227.1:28932132-29030874 GCF_036320965.1 Panulirus ornatus
GTATATTTGCGTGTGTGGACGTGTATGTATATACATGTATATGTGGGCGGTTTGTGCCATTCTTTCGTCTGTTTCCTTGCGCTACCTCGCTAACGCGGGAGACAGCGACAAAGCAAAATAAATAAATAAAGAAATATTTATATATATATATATATATATATATATATATATATATATATATATATATATATATATATATATGTATATATATATATATGTATATATATATATATATATATATATATATATATATATATATATATATATATATATATATATATATATATATATATATATACATATATATATATATATATATATATATATATATATATATATATATATATATATATATATATATATATATATATATATATATATATATATATATATATATGATCTTTCTTCTCATGCCCAGGTGCATATGCACCAATAATCACCCATCTCTCTCCATCAACTTTCAGTTTTACCCATATCAATCGAGAATTTACTTTCTTACATTCTATCGCATACTCCCACAACTCCTGTTTCAGGAGTACTGCTACTCCTTCCCTTGCTCTTGTCCTCTCACTAACCCCTGACTTTACTCCCAAGAAATTCCCAAACCACTCTTCCCCTTTACCCTTGAGCTTCGTTTCACTCAGAGCCAAAACATCCAGGTTCCTTTCCTCAAACATACTATCTATCTCTCCCTTTTTCACATCTTGGTTACATCCACACACATTTAGACACCCCAGTCTGAGCCCTCGAGGAGGATGAACACTCCCGCGTGACTCCTTCTTCTGTTTCCCATTTTAGAAAGTTAAAAGAAATACAAGGAGGGGAGGATTTCTGGCCCCACGCTCCCGTCCTCTCTAGTCGCCTTCTACGACACATGAGGAATGCGGGGGAAGTATTCTTTCACTCCTATCCCCAGGTATAATATATATATATATATATATATATATATATATATATATATATATATATATATATATACATACATACACATACATACGCACATATACACACACACACACATATACATATATATACATATGAAAAATGTAAGAAATAATTTTGAAAACTGAAACTTCTAGCTTGAAATGAAATGAAAAAATGAATGTCACATAATGGTTCAACCTCTGGCTATGGAAACGGGAAATGTATAATTCATTTACAGAAACGTCAATAGTAGTTCTCATCAATTCAACCACTGTATCAATAAGCTTCAATGTCTAAGCTACATTTTCTCCAATTTCACTATTTTCTTGTCAAAGCACCATGTATGAAAACTATCACTCCAGTAACACAAATATAAACATTTACTTCTTTTTTAAAAAGTTCTGGGGAAGTCTGTCTCGATACACTGCGGGACACTCTACCACCTGGCGAGGTTTGTGTTGCAATGGTTCTTGATTCACAAACGTAGTAGCATCACTGGTGGGCGAAAGAACATTCCTGTAACCACATTAAGGATCACAGTCCGTGCAACTCCATTATGATGGCTCTTCTCATGACTCGACGCTTAAGCTGTGACCATGGTTGAGAGCAGCCATTCTTCAGAATGGCTGGAGTCCAGTGATGAACACAGGCATGCAACATAGCCAGGCGTACCACATGTTCAGGGCTTGAGGGCTGTGTTTCTGTTGTCGCTTCGATTTCTGCTGTAGGACGACCATGAGATGATACATGACCGTGGCAAGATTCACAGGCTGTATATCTTTACCTATAAAGTTGTTACTGATCCCCTGTCTTTCGAGACACTAATTTGCTTCGCAGTCTAACTTGAAACACATTTGTACACTCTAGAAAAACTCTAGGAAGTAGCTGTTATGACACGACACTTCACGATCTTACAACATACATATACATAATTATATGTATGTAAGTAGGAGAGATGGTCAGAGAGCGTTATTGGATTACGTGTTAATTGACAGGCGCGCGAAAGAGAGACTTTTGGATGTTAATGTGCTGAGACGTGCAACTGGAGGGATGTCTGATCATTATCTTGTGGAGGCTAAGGTGAAGATTTGTATATGTTTTCAGAAAAGAAGAGTGAATGTTGGGGTGAAGAGGGTGGTGAGAGTAAGTGAGCTTGGGAAGGAGACCTGTGTGAGGAAGTACCAGGAGAGACTGAGTACAAGATGGAAAAAGGTGAGAACAATGGGAGTAAGGGGAGTGGGGGAGGAATGGGATGTATTTAGGGAATCAGTGATGGATTGCGCAAAAGGTGCTTGTGGCATGAGAAGAGTGGGAGGTGGGTTGATTAGAAAGGGTAGTGAGTGGTGGGATGAAGAAGTAAGATTATTAGTGAAAGAGAAGAGAGAGGCATTTGGACGATTTTTGCAGGGAAAAAATGCAATTGAGTGGGAGATGTATAAAAGAAAGAGACAGGAGGTCAAGAGAATGGTGCAAGAGGTGAAAAAGAGGGCAAATGAGGGTTGGGGTGAGAGAGTATCATTAAATTTTAGGGAGAATAAAAAGATGTTCTGGAAGGAGGTAAATAAAGTGCGTAAGACAAGGGAGCAAATGGGAACTTCAGTGAAGGGCGCAAATGGGGAGGTGATAACAAGTAGTGGTGATGTGAGAAGGAGATGGAGTGAGTATTTTGAAGGTTTGTTGAATGTGTTTGATGATACAGTGGCAGATATAGGGTGTTTTGGTCGAGGTGGTGTGCAAAGTGAGAGGGTTAGGGAAAATGATTTGGTAAACAGAGAAGAGGTAGTAAAAGCTTTGCTGAAGATGAAAGCCGGCAAGGCAGCAGGTATTGATGGTATTACAGTGGAATTTATTAAAAAAGGGGGTGACTGTATTATTGACTTGTTGGTAAGGTTATTTAATGTATGTATGACTCATGGTGAGGTGCCTGAGGATTGGCGGAATGCGTGCATAGTGCCATTGTACAAAGGCAAAGGGGATAAGAGTGAGTGCTCAAATTACAGAGGTTTAAGTTTGTTGAGCATTCCTGGTAAATTATATGGGAGGGTATTGATTGAGAGGGTGAAGGCATGTACAGAGCATCAGATTGGGGAAGAGCAGTGTGGTTTCAGAAGTGGTAGAGGATGTGTGGATCAGGTGTTTGCTTTGAAGAATGTATGTGAGAAATACTTAGAAAAGCAAATGGATTTGTATGTAGCATTTATGGATCTGGAGAAGGCATATGACAGAGTTGATAGAGATGATCTGTGGAAGGTATCAATAATATATGGTGTGGGAGGCAAGTTGTTAGAAGCAGTGAAAAGTTTTTATCGAGGATGTAAGGCATGTTTACGTGTAGGAAGAGAGGAAAGTGATTGGTTCTCAGTGAATGTAGGCTTTGCGGCAGAGGTGTGTGATGTCTGCATGGTTGTTTAATTTGTTTATGGATGGGGTTGTTAGGGAGGTGAATGCAAGAGTTTTGGAAAGAGGGGCAAGTATGAAGTCTCTTGGGGATGAGGGAGTTTGGGAAGTGAGTCAGTTGTTGTTCGCTGATGATCATCGCTGGTGGCTGATTCATGTGAGAAAGTAAAGCCAGGGGTTAGTGAGAGGACAAGAGCAACTGAAGGAGTAGCACTACTCCTGCAACAGGAAGTGTGGGAGTATGTGATAGAGTGTAAGAAAGTAAATTCTCGATTAATATGGGTAAAACTGAAAGTCGATGGAGAGAGATGGGTGATTATTGGTGCATATGCACCAGGGCATGAGAAGAAAGATAATAAGAGGCAAGTGTTTTGGGAACAGCTGAATGAGTGTGTTAGTAGTTTTGATGCACAAGAGCGGATTATAGTGATGGGTGATTTCAATGTAAGGGTAAGTGATGTGGCAGTTGAGGGAATAATTGGTATACATGGGGTGTTCAGTGTTGTAAATGGAAATGGTGAAGAGCTTGTAGATTTATGTGCTGAAAAAGGACTGGTGATTGGGAATACCTGGTTTAAAAACCGAGATATACATAAGTATACGTATGTCAGTAGGAGAGATGGCCAGAGAGCGTTATTGGATTACGTGTTAAATGATAGGCGCGCGAAAGAGAGACTTTTGGATGTTAATGTGCTGAGAGGTGCAACTGGAGGGATGTCTGATCATTATCTTGTGGAGGCGAAGGTGAAGATTTTTAGGGGTTTTCAGAAAAGAAGAGAGAATGTAGGGTGAAGAGAGTGGTGAGGGTAAGTAACCTTGGGAAGGAGACTTGTGTGAGGAAGTACCAGGAGAGACTGCGTACAGAATGGAAAAAGGTGAGAATAAACGAGGCAAGGGGAGTGAGGGACGAATGGGATGTATTAAGGGAAGCAGTGATGGAGTGCGCAAAAGATGCTTGTGGCATGAGAAGAGTGGGAGGTGGGTTGATTAGAAAGCGTAGTGAGTGATGGGTGAAGAAGTAAGAATATTAGTGAAAGAGAAGAGAGAGGCATTTGGACGATTTATGCAGGGAAAAAATGCAAATGAGTGGGAGATGTATAAAAAAAGAGGCAGGAGGTCAAGAGAAAGGTACAAGAGGTGAAAAAGAGGGCAAATGGGAGTTAGGGTGAGAGAGTATCATTAAATTTTATGGATAATAGAAAGATGTTTTGGAAGGAGGTAAATAAAGTGCGTGAGACAAGGGAGCAAATGTGAACTTCAGTGAAGGGGGCCAATGGGGAGGTGATAAAAAGCAGTGTTGATGTAGGAAGGAGATGGAGTGAGTATTTTGAAGGTTTGTTGAATGTGTTTGATGATAGAGCGGCAGATATAGGATGTTTTGGTCGATGTGGTGTGCAAAGTGAGAGGGTTAAGGAAAATGATTTGGTAAACCGAGAAGAGGTAGTAAAAGCTTTGCGGAAGATGAAATCCGCCAAGGCAGTAGGTTTGGATGGTACTGCAGTGGAATTTATTAAAAAAGGGGGTAACTGTATAGTTGACTGGTTGGTAAGGTTATTTAATGTATGTATGATTCATGGTGAGGTGCCTGAGGATTGGCGGAATGCTTGCATAGTGCCATTGTGCAAAGGCAAATGGGATAAGAGTTAGTGCTCAAATTACAGAGGTATAAGTTCGTTGAGTATTCCTGGTAAATCATAACGGAGGGTATTTATTGAGAGGGTGAAGGCATGTACAGAGCATCAGATTGGGGAAGAGCAGTGTGGTTTCAGAAGTGGTAGAGGATGTGTGGATCAGGTGTTTGCTTTGAAGAATATATGTGAGAAATACTTAGAAAAGCAAATGGATTTGTATGTAGCATTTATGGATCTGGAGAAGGCATATGATAGAGTTGATAGAGATGCTCTGTGGAAGGTATTAAATATATATGGTGTGGTAGGCAAGCTGTTAGAAGCAGTGAAAAGTTTTATCGATGATGAAAGTCACGTGTACGTGTAGGAAGAGGGGAAAGTGATTGGTTCTCAATGAATGTAGGTTTGCGGCAGGGGTGTTTGATGTCTGCATGGTTGTTTAATTTGTTTATGGATGGTGTTGTTAGGGAGGTGAATGCAAGTGTTTTGGAAAGAGGCGCAAGTATGCAGTCTGTTGTGGATGAGAGAGCTTGGGAAGTGAGTCAGTTGTTGTTCGCTGATGAGACAGCGCTGGTGGCTGATTCGTGTGAGAAACTGCAGAAGTTGGTGACTGAGTTTGGTAAAGTGTGTGAAAGAAGAAAGTTAAGAGTAAATGCGAATATGAGCAATGTTTTCAGGCACAGTATGGTTGATAATTAAGTCAACCTGGAGGTTTGAATGGAGAAAAACTGGAGGAAGTAAAGTGTTTTAGATATCTGTGAGTGGATCTGGCAGCGGATGGAACCATGGAAGCGGAGGAGAATCATAGGGTGGGGGAGGGGATAAAAATTCTGGGAGCCTTGAAGAATGTTTGGAAGTCGAAAACATTACTTCGGAAAGCAAAAATGAGTATGTTTGAAGGAATAGTGGTTACAACAATGTTGTATGGCTGCGAGGCGTGGGCTATAGATAGAGTTGTGCGTAGGAGGGTGGATGTGCTGGAAATGAGATGTTTGAGGACAATTTGTAGTGTGAGTTGGTTTGATGGAGTAAGTAATGTAAGGGTAAGAGAGATGTGTGGAAATAAAAAGAGTGTGGTTGAGAGAGCAGAAGAGGGTGTTTTGAAATGGTTTGGTCACATGGAGAGAATGAGTGAGGAAAGATTGACCAGAAGAATATATGTGTCAGAGGTGGAGGGAACGAGAAGTTGGAGACCAAATTGGAGGTGGAAAGATGGAGTGAAAAAGATTTTGAGTGATCCTGGCGTAAACATGCAGGAGGGTGAAAGGCGTGCAAGGAATAGAGTGAATTGGAACGATGTGGTATACCTTGGTCGACGTTCTATCAATGTATTGAAGCAGCGCATGTGAAGTGTCTGGGGTAATCCTTGGAAAGTTGTGTGGGGCCTGGATGTGGAAAGGGAGCTGTAGTTTCGGTGCATTATTACATGACAGCTAGAGACTGAGTGTGAAGGAATATGGCCTTTGTTGTCTTTCCCTAGCGCTTCTTCGCACACATGATGGGGGAGGGGGTTGATATACCATGTGTGGCGAGGTGGCGATGTGATTAAATAAAGGCAGAAAGTATGAATTAGGTTCATGTGTATATAAGTATATGTCTGTGTGTTTATATATATATGTGTACGTTGAGATATATAGGTATGTATATTTGGCGTGTGTGGACGTGTGTGTATATACATGTGTATGTGGGCGGGTTGGGCCATTCTTTCGAATGTTTCCTTGCGCTATCTCGCTAATGCGGGAAACAGCGACAAAGCAAAATAAAATACATAGATAAATAAATATATATATATATATATATATATATATATATATATATATATATATATATATATATATATATATATATGTATATATATATTTATATATATATATATATATATATATATATATATATATATATATATATATATATATATATATATATATATATATATATATATTCTTTTCTTTCTTTTAAACTATTCGCCATTTCCCGCATTAGCGAGGTAGCATTAAGAACAGAGGACTGGGCCTTTGAGGGAATACCCTCACCTGGCCCAATTCTCTGTTCCTTCTTTTGGAAAAAAAAAAAAAAAAAAAAAAAAAAAAAACGAGAGGGGAGGATTTCCAGCCCCCCGCTCCCTCCCCTTTTAGTCGCCTTCTACGACACGCAGGGAATACGTGGGAAGTATTCTTAATCCCCTATCCCCAGGGATAATATATATATATATATATATATATATATATATATATATATATATATATATATATATATATATATATATATATATATATATATATATATATATATATATATATATATATATATATACATATATATATATATTGTACAAAGGCAAAGGGGATAAGAGTGAGTGCTCAAATTACAGAGGTATAAGTTTGTTGAGTATTCCTGGTAAATTATATGGGAGGGTATTGATTGAGCGGGTGAAGGCATGTACAGAGCATCAGATTGGGGAAGAGCAGTGTGGTTTCAGAAGTGGTAGAGGATGTATGGATCAGGGGTTTGCTTTGAAGAATGTATGTGAGAAATACTTAGAAAAGCAAATGGATTTTTATGTAGCATTTATGGATCTGGAGAAGGCATATGATAGAGTTGATAGAGATGCTCTGTGGAAGTTATTAAGAATATATGGTGTGGGAGGCAAGTTGTTAGAAGCAGTGAAAAGTTTTTATCGAGGATGTAAGGCATGTGTACGTGTAGGAAGAGAGGAAAGTGATTGGTTCTCAGTGAATGTAGGTTTGCGGCAGGGGTGTGTGATGTCTCCATGGTTGTTTAATTTGTTTATGGATGGGGTTGTTAGGGACGTGAATGCAAGAGTTTTGGAAAGAGGGGCAAGTATGAAGTCTGTTGGGGATGAGAGAGCTTGGGAAGTGAGTCAGTTGTTGTTCGCTGATGATACAGCGCTGGTGGCTGATTCATGTGAGAAACTGCAGAAGCTGGTGACTGAGTTTGGTAAAGTGTGTGAAAGAAAAAAGTTAAGAGTAAATGTGAATAAGAGCAAGGTTATTAGGTACAGTAGGGTTGAGGGTCAAGGCAATTGGGAAGTGAGTTTGAATGGAGAAAAACTGGAGGAAGTGAAGTGTTTTAGATATCTGGGAGTGGATCTGGCAGCGGATGGAACCATGGAAGCGGAAGTGGATCATAGGGTGGGGGAGGGGGCGAAAATTCTGGGATCCTTGAAGAATGTGTGGAAGTCGAGAACATTATCTCGGAAAGCAAAAATGGGTATGTTTGAAGGAATAGTGGTTCCAACAATGTGGTATGGTTGCGAGGCGTGGGCTATGGATAGAGTTGTGCGCAGGAGGATGGATGTGCTGGAAATGAGATGTTTGAGGACAATGTGTTGTGTGAGGTGGTTTGATCGAGTAAGTAACGTAAGGGTAAGAGAGATGTGTGGAAATAAAAAGAGCGTTTTTGAGAGAGCAGAAGAGGGTGTTTTGAAATGGTTCGGGCACATGGAGAGAATGAGTGAGGAAAGATTGACCAAGAGAATATATGTGTCGGAGGTGGAGGGAACGAGGAGAAGAGGGAGACCAAATTGGAGGTGGAAAGATGGAGTGAAAAAGATTTTGTGTGAACGGGGCCTGAACATGCAGGAGGGTGAAAGGAGGGCAAGGAATAGAGTGAATTGGAGCGATGTGGTATACCGGGGTTGACGTGCTGTCAGTGGATTGAATCAATGCATGTGAAGCGACTGGGGTAAACCATGGAAAGCTGTGTAGGTATGTATATTTGCGTGTGTAGACGTATGTATATATATGTGTATGGGGGTGGGTTGGGCCATTTCTTTCGTCTGTTTCCTTGCGCTACCTCGCAAACGCGGGAGACAGCGGCAAAAAAAAAAAAAAAAGAAAAAAAAATATATATATATATATATATATATATATATATATATATATATATATGTATATATATACATTTATATATATATATATATATATATATATATATATATATATATATATTTTTTTTTTTTCCAAAAAGAAGGAACAGAGAATTGGGCCAGGTGAGGGTATTCCCTCAAAGGCCCAGTCCTCTGTTCTTAACGCTACCTCGCTAATGCGGGAAATGGCGAATAGTTTGAAAGAAAGAAAAGAAATATATATATATATATATATATATATATATATATATATATATATATATATATATATATATATATAAAGGATGTAAGGCATGAGTACGTGTAGGAAGAGAGGAAAGTGATTGGTTCTCAGTGAATGTAGGTTTGCGGCAGGGGTGTGTGATGTCTCCATGGTTGTTTAATTTGTTTATGGATGGGGTTGTTAGGGAGGTGAATGCAGGAGTTTTGGAAAGAGGGGCAAGTATGAAGTCTGTTGGGGATGAGAGAGCTTGGGAAGTGAGTCAGTTGTTGTTCGCTGATGATACAGCGCTGGTGGCTGATTCATGTGAGAAACTGCAGAAGCTGGTGACTGAGTTTGGTAAAGTGTGTGAAAGAAGAAAGTTAAGAGTAAATGTGAATAAGAGCAAGGTTATTAGGTACAGTAGGGTTGAGGGTCAAGTCAATTGGGAGGTGAGTTTGAATGGAGAAAAACTGGAGGAAGTGATGTGTTTTAGATATCTGGGAGTGGATCTGACAGCGGATGGAACCATGGAAGCGGAAGTGGATCATAGGGTGGGGAGGGGGCGAAAATTCTGGGTGCCTTGAAGAATGTGTGGAAGTCGAGAACATTATCTCGGAAAGCAAAAATGGGTATGTTAGAAGGAATAGTGGTTCCAACAATGTTGTATGGTTGCGAGGCGTGGGCTATGGATAGAGTTGTGCGCAGGAGGATGGATGTGCTGGAAATGAGATGTTTGAGGACAATGTGTTGTGTGAGGTGGTTTGATCGAGTAAGTAACGTAAGGGTAAGAGAGATGTGTGGAAATAAAAAGAGCGTGGTTGAGAGAGCAGAAGAGGGTGTTTTGAAATGGTTTGGGCACATGGAGAGAATGAGTGAGGAAAGATTGACCAAGAGGATATATGTGTCGGAGGTGGAGGGAACGAGGAGAAGAGGGAGAGCAAATTGGAGGTGGAAAGATGGAGTGAAAAAGATTTTGTGTGATCGGGGCCTGAACATGGAGGAGGGTGAAAGGAGGGCAAGGAATATAGTGAATTGGAGCGATGTGATATACCGGGGTTGACGTGCTGTCAGTGGATTGAATCGGGGCATGTGAGGCGTCTGGGGTAAACCATGGAAAGCTGTGTAGGTATGTATATTTGCGTGTGTGGACGTATGTATATACATGTGTATGAGGGTGGGTTGGGCCATTTCTTTCGTCTGTTTCCTTGCGCTACCTCGCAAACGCGGGAGACAGCGACAAAGCAAAAAAAAAGAAAAAAAAAATATATATATATATATATATATATATATATATATATATATATATATATATATATATATATATATATATATATATATATATATATACATCCTGGGGATAGGGGAGAAAGATTATTTCCCACGCATTCCTCACGTGTCGTAGAAGGCGACTAAAGGAGACGGGAACGGTGGGCTAGAAACCCTTCCCTCCTTGTATCTTAACTTTCTAAAAGGTGAAAAAGAAGAATGAGTCACGCGGACATTGCTCATCTTCCTTGAAGGCTCAGATTGGGGTGTCTAAATATGTGTGTATGTAACTAAGATGAGAAAAAAGGAGAGATAGGTAGCATGTTTGAGGAAAGGAACCTGGATGTCTTGGCTCTGAGTGAAAGGAAGCTCAATGGTAAAGGGGAAGAGTGGTTTGGGAATGTTTTGGGAGTAAAGTCAGGGGTTAGTGAGTGGACAAGTGCAACGGGAAGGAGTAGCAGTACTCATGAAACACGGGTGGTGGGAATATGTGATGGAGTGTAAGAAAGTAAATTCTAGATTGATATGGATAAAACTGAAAGTTGATGGAGAGAGATGGGTGATTATTTGTGCTTATGCACCTGGGCATGAGAAGAACGATCATGAGAGGCCAGTGTTTTGGGAGCAGGTGAATGAGTGTGTTAGTGGTTTTGATGCACGAGACCGGGTTATAGTGATGGGTGATTTGAATGGAAAGGTGAGTAATGTGGCAATTGAGGGAATGATTGGTATACATGTGGTGTTCAGTGTTGTAAATGGAAATGATGAAGAGCTTGTAGATTTATGTGCTGAAAAAGGACTGGTGATTAGGAATACCTGGTTTAAAAAGCGAGATATACATAAGTATACGTATATAAGTATGAGGGATGGCCAGAGAGCGTTATTGGATTACGTGATAATTGATAGGCGCGCGAAAGAGACTTTTGGATGTTAATGTGCTGAGAGGTGCAACTAGAGGGATGTCTGATCATTATCTTTTGGAGGCGAAGGTGAAGATTTATATGGGTTTTCAAAAAGAAGAGAGAATATTGGGGTTAAGAGAGTGGTAAGAGTAAGTGAGCTTGGGAAGGAGACTTGTGTGAGGAAGTACCAGGAGAGACTGAGTACAGAATGGAAAAGTTGAGAACAAAGGAGGTAAGTGGATTGGGGGAGGAATGAAATGTATTTAGGGAAGCAGTGATGGCTTGCGCAAAAGGTGCTTGTAGCATGAGAAGCGTGGGAGGTGAGCAGATTAGAAAGGGTAGTGAGTGGTGGGATGAAAAAGTAAGATTATTAGTGAAAGAGAAGAGAGAGGCATTTGCACGATTTGCACAGGGAAAAAATGCAAATGATTGGGATATGTATAAAAGAAAGAGGCAGGAGGTCAAGAGAAAGATACAAGAGGTGAATAAGAGGGCAAATGAGAGTTGGGGTGAGAGAGTATCATTAAATATTAGGAAGAATAAAAAGATGTTTTGGAAGGAGGTAAATAAAGTGCGTAAGACAAGGGAGCAAATAGGAACTTCAGTAAAGGGGGCTAATGGGGAGGTGATAAGAAGTAGTGGGGATGTGAGAAGGAGATGGAGTGAACATTTTGAAGGTTTGTTGAATGTGTTTGATGATAGAGTGGCAGATATAGGTTGTTTTGGTCGAGGAGGTATGCAAAGTGAGAGTGTTAAGGAAAAGGATTTGGTAAATAGGGAAGAGGTAGCAAAAGTTTTGCGGAAGATGAAATCCGGCAAGGCAGTGGGTTTGAATGGTACTACAGTAGAATTTTTTAAAAGAAGGGGTGACTGTATTGTTGACTGGTTGGTAAGGTTATCTAATGTATGTATGATTCATGGTGAGGTGCCTGAGGATTGGCGGAATGTTGCATAGTGCCACTGTACAGAGTCAAAGGAGATAAGAGTGAGTGCTCAAATTGTAGAGGTATTAGTTTGTTGAGGGTTTTGATTGAGAGGGTGAAGGCATGTACAGAGCATCAGATTTTGGAAGAACAGTGTGGTTTCAGAAGTGGTAGAGGATGTGTGGAGCAGGTGTTTCCTTTGACGAATGTATGTGAGAAATACTTAGAAAAGCAAATGGATTTGTATGTAGCATTTTTGGATCTTTAGAAGGCATATGATAGAGTTGATAGAGATGCTCTGAGGAAGCTATTTACATTATATGTTGTGGGAAGCAAGTTGTTAGAAGCAGTGAAAAGTTTTTCTCGAGGATATAAGGCATATGTACGTGTAGGAAGAGAGGAAAGTGATTGGTTCTCAGTGAAAGTAGGTTTGCGGCAGGGGTGTGTAATGTCTCCATGGTTGTTTAATTTGTTTATGGATGGGGTTGTTAAGGAGGTGAATGCAAAAGTTTTGGAAAGAGGGGCAAGTATGCAATCTGTTGTGGATGAAAGAGCTTGGGAAGTGATTCAGTTGTTGTTCGCTGATGATACATCGATGATGGCTTATTCATGTGAGAAAATCTATTACCAAGCGAAATATCACTGAATCTTCTATCATTAAATACACAAAGAATTATAGTCTTAATATTAGTGATGGTCAATACAAATTATATAACTGTACTGTTGATAAAGATTGTAAAATGATAATTTTATTAACGCTCATTTTATGTTTTAGACAATCAAATGTTTATCAAATGGCGTCGTAGCTTCGTCTCCTCGATATATATCAACTGACTGTTATATTTCTCTTTTGTGTCCCCCCTGATTATATGATTATTACACGAAATTGTACCTGGGATTTTATCGTGTTTAATTTCCGCTGTGGACACATTGGTATATAGATATATATACATATATATATATATATATATATATATATATATATATATATATATATATATATATATATATATATATATATATATATATATATATATATATATACATATTTTTTTTTTTTCTTTTTTTTGCTTTGTCGCTGTCTCCCGCGTTTGCGAGGTAGCGCAAGGAAACAGACGAAAGAAATGGCCCAACCCACCCATATACACATTTATATACATACGTCCACACACGCAAATATACATACCTACACAGCTTTCCATGGTTTACCAAAGACGCTTCACATGCCTTGATTCAATCCACTGACAGCACGTCAACCCCGGTATACCACATCGCTCCAATTCACTCTATTCCTTGCCCTCCTTTCACCCTCCTGCATGTTCAGGCCCCGATCACACAAAATCTTTTTCACTCCATCTTTCCACCTCCAATTTGCTCTCCCTCTTCTCCTCGTTCCCTCCACCTCCGACACATATATCCTCTTGGTCAATCTTTCCTCAATCATTCTCTCCATGTGACCAAACCATTTCAAAACACCCTCTTCTGCTCTCTCAACCACGCTCTTTTTATTTCCACACATCTCTCTTACCCTTACGTTACTTACTCGATCAAACCACCTCACACCACACATTGTCCTCAAACATCTCATTTCCAGCACATCCATCCTCCTGCACACAACTCTATCCATAGTCCACGCCTCGCAACCATACAACATTGTTGGAACCACTATTCCTTCAAACATACCCATTTTTGCTTTCCGAGATAATGTTCTCGACTTCCACACATTCATCAAGGCTCCCAGAATTTTCGCCCCCTCCCCCACACTATGATCCACTTCAGCTTCCATGTTTCCATCCGCTGCCAGATCCACTCCCAGATATCTAAAACACTTCACTTCCTCCAGTTTTTCTCCATTCAAACTCACCTCCCAATTGACTTGACCCACAACCCTACTGTACCTAATAACCTTGCTCTTATTCACATTTACTCTTAACTTTCTTCTTTCACACACTTTACCAAACTCAGTCACCAGCTTCTGCAGTTTCTCACATGAATCAGCCACCAGCGCTGTATCATCAGCGAACAACAACTGACTCACTTCCCAAGCTCTCACATCCCCAACAGACTTCATACTTGCCCCTCTTTCCAAAACTCTTGCATTCACCTCCCTAACAACCCCATCCATAAACAAATTAAACAACCATGGAGACATCACACACCCCTGCCGCAAACCTACATTCACTGAGAACCAATCACTTTCCTCTCTTCCTACACGTACACATGCCTTACATCCTCGATAAAAACTTTTCACTGCTTCTAACAACTTGCCTCCCACACCATATATTCTTAATACCTTCCACAGAGCATCTCTATCAACTCTATCATATGCCTTCTCCAGATCCATGAATGCTACATACAAATCCATTTGCTTTTCTAAGTATTTCTCACATACATTCTTCAAAGCAAACACCTGATCCACACATCCTCTACCACTTCTGAAACCACAGTGCTCTTCCCCAATCTGATGCTCTGTACATGCCTTCACCCTCTCAATCAATACCCTCCCATATAATTTGCCAGGAATACTCAACAAACTTATACCTCTGTAATTTGAGCACTCACTCTTATCCCCTTTGCCTTTGTACAATGGCACTATGCACGCATTCCGCCAATCCTCAGGCACCTCACCATGAGTCATACATACATTAAATAACCTTACCAACCAGTCAACCATACAGTCACCCCCTTTTTTAATAAATTCCACTGCAATACCATCCAAACCTGCTGCCTTGCCGGCTTTCATCTTCCGCAAAGCTTTTACTACCTCTTTTCTGTTTACCAAATCATTTTCCCTAACCCTCGCACTTTGCACACCACCTCGACCAAAACACCCTATATCTGCCACTCTATCATCAAACACATTCAACAAACCTTCAAAATACTCACTCCATCTCCTTCTCACATCACCACTACTTGTTATCACCTCCCCATTTGCGCCCTTCACTGAAGTTCCCATTTGCTCCCTTGTCTTACGCACTTTATTTACCTCCTTCCAGAACATCTTTTTATTCTCCCTAAAATTTAATGATACTCTCTCACCCCAACTCTCATTTGCCCTTTTTTTCAACTCTTGCACCTTTCTCTTGACCTCCTGTCTCTTTCTTTTATACGTCTCCCACTCAATTTCATTTTTTCCCTGCAAAAATCGTCCAAATGCCTCTCTCTTCTCTTTCACTAATACTTTTACTTCTTCATCCCACCACTCACTACCCTTTCTAATCAACCCACCTCCCACTCTTCTCATGCCACAAGCATCTTTTGCGCAATCCATCACTGATTCCCTAAATACATCCCATTCCTCCCCCACTCCCCTTACTTCCATTGTTCTCACCTTTTTCCATTCTGTACTCAATCTCTCCTGGTACTTCCTCACACAAGTCTCCTTCCCAAGCTCACTTACTCTCACCACCCTCTTCACCCCAACATATATATATATATATATATATATATATATATATATATATATATATATATATATATATATATATATATATATATATATATATATATATATATATATATATATATATATATATATATATATATATATATATATATATATTATATATATGTATATATATATATATATATATATATATATATATATATATATATATATATATATATATATATATATATATATATATATATATATATACATATATATATATATATCAGTAAATTTTAGGGAGAATAAAAAGATGTTCTGGAAGGAGGTAAATAGGGTGCGTAAGACAAGGGAGCAAATGGGAACTTCAGTGAAGGGCGTAAATGGGGAGGTGATAACAAGTAGTGGTGATGTGAGAAGGAGATGGAATGAGTATTTTGAAGGTTTGTTGAATGTGTCTGATGACAGAGTGGCAGATATAGGGTGTTTTGGTCGAGGTGGTGTGCAAAGTGAGAGGGTTAGGGAAAATGATTTGGTAAACAGAGAAGAGGTAGTAAAAGCTTTGCGGAAGATGAAAGCCGGCAAGGCAGCAGGTTTGGATGGTATTGCAGTGGAATTTATTAAAAAAGGGGGTGACTGTATTGTTGACTGGTTGGTAAGGTTATTTAATGTATGTATGACTCATGGTGAGGTGCCTGAGGATTGGCGGAATGCGTGCATAGTGCCATTGTACAAAGGCAAAGGGGATAAGAGTGAGTGCTCAAATTACAGAGGTATAAGTTTGTTGAGTATTCCTGGTAAATTATATGGGAGGGTATTGATTGAGAGGGTGAAGGCATGTACAGAGCATCAGATTGGGGAAGAGCAGTGCGGTTTCAGAAGTGGTAGAGGATGTGTGGATCAGGTGTTTGCTTTGAAGAATGTATGTGAGAAATACTTAGAAAAGCAAATGGATTTGTATGTAGCATTTATGGATCTGGAGAAGGCATATGATAGAGTTGATAGAGATGCTCTGTGGAAGGTATTAAGAATATATGGTGTGGGAGGCAAGTTGTTAGAAGCAGTGAAAAGTTTTTATCGAGGATGTAAGGCATGTGTACGTGTAGGAAGAGAGGAAAGTGATTGGTTCTCAGTGAATGTAGGTTTGCGGCAGGGGTGTGTGATGTCTCCATGGTTGTTTAATTTGTTTATGGATGGGGTTGTTAGGGAGGTAAATGCAAGAGTCCTGGAAAGAGGGGCAAGTATGAAGTCTGTTGGGGATGAGAGAGCTTGGGAAGTGAGTCAGTTGTTGTTCGCTGATGATACAGCGCTGGTGGCTGATTCATGTGAGAAACTGCAGAAGCTGGTGACTGAGTTTGGTAAAGTGTGTGAAGAAGAAAGTTAAGAGTAAATGTGAATAAGAGCAAGGTTATTAGGTACAGTAGGGTTGAGGGTCAAGTCAATTGGGAGGTGAGTTTGAATGGAGAAAAACTGGAGGAAGTGAAGTGTTTTAGATATCTGGGAGTGGATCTGTCAGCGGATGGAACCATGGAAGCGGAAGTGGATCATAGGGTGGGGGAGGGGGCGAAAATTTTGGGAGCCTTGAAAAATGTGTGGAAGTCGAGAACATTATCTCGGAAAGCAAAAATGGGTATGTTTGAAGGAATAGTGGTTCCAACAATGTTGTATGGTTGCGAGGCGTGGGCTATGGATAGAGTTGTGCGCAGGAGGATGGATGTGCTGGAAATGAGATGTTTGAGGACAATGTGTGGTGTGAGGTGGTTTGATCGAGTAAGTAACGTAAGGGTAAGAGAGATGTGTGGAAATAAAAAGAGCGTGGTTGAGAGAGCAGAAGAGGGTGTTTTGAAATGGTTTGGGCACATGGAGAGAATGAGTGAGGAAAGATTGACCAAGAGGATATATGTGTCGGAGGTGGAGGGAACGAGGAGAAGAGGGAGACCAAATTGGAGGTGGAAAGATGGAGTGAAAAAGATTTTGTGTGATCGGGGCCTGAACATGCAGGAGGGTGAAAGGAGGGCAAGGAATAGAGTGAATTGGAGCGATGTGGTATACAGGGGTTGACGTGCTGTCAGTGGATTGAATCAAGGCATGTGAAGCGTCTGGGGTAAACCATGGAAAGCTGTGTAGGTATGTATATTTGCGTGTGTGGACGTGTGTATGTACATGTGTATGGGGGGGGGGTTGGGCCATTTCTTTCGTCTGTTTCCTTGCGCTACCTCGCAAACGCGGGAGACAGCGACAAAGTATAAAAAAAAAAAAAATATATATATATATATATATATATATATATATATATATATATATATATATATATATATATATATATATATATATATATATATATATGTGATGTCTCCATGGTTGTTTAATTTGTTTATGGATGGGGTTGTTAGGGAGATGATTGCAAGAGTTTTGGAAAGAGGGGCAAGTATGAAGTCTGTTGGGGATGAGAGAGCTTGGGAAGTGAGTCAGTTGTTGTTCGCTGATGATACAGCGCTGGTGGCTGATTCATGTGAGAAACGGCAGAAGCTGGTGACTGAGTTTGGTAAAGTGTGTAAAAGAAGAAAGTTAAGAGTAAATGTGAATAAGAGCAAGGTTATTAGGTACAGTAGGGTTGAGGGTCAAGTCAATTGGGAGGTAAGTTTGAATGGAGAAAACTGGAGGAAGTAAAGTGTCTTAGATATCTGGGAGTGTATCTGGCAGCGGATGGAACCATGGAAGCGGAAGTGGATCATAGGGTGGGGGAGGGTTCGAAAATCCTGGGAGCCTTGAAGAATGTGTGGAAGTCGAGAACATTATCTCGGAAAGCAAAAATGGGTATGTTTGAAGGAATAGTGGTTCCAACAATTATGTATGGTTGCGAGGCGTGTGCTATTGATAGAGTTGTGCGCAGGAGGATGGATGTGCTGGAAATGAGATGTTTGAGGACAATATGCGGTGTGAGGTGCTTTGATCGAGTAAGTAACGTAAGGGTAAGAGAGATGTGTGGAAATAAAAAGAGCGTGGTTGAGAGAGCAGAAGAGGGTGTTTTGAAATGGTTTGGGCACATGGAGAGAATGAGTGAGGAAGATTGACCAAGAGGATATATGTGTCGGAGGTGGAGGGAACACTGAGAAGTGGGAGACCAAATTGGAGGTGGAAAGATGGAGTGAGAAAGATTTTGTGTGATCGGGGCCTGAACATGGAGGAGGGTGAAAGGAGGGCAAGGAATAGAGTAAATTGGATCGATATGGTATACCGGGTTTGACGTGCTGTCAGTGGATTGAATCAGGGCATGTGAAGCGTCTGGGGTAAACCATGGAAAGCTGTGTAGGTATGTATATTTGCGTGTGTGGACGTGTATGTATATACATGTGTATGGGGGTGGGTTGGGCCATTTCTTTCGTCTATTTTCTTGCGCTACGTTGCAAACAAGGGAGACAGCGACAAGGCAAAAAAAAAAGAAAAGAAAAAAAAAAAATATATATATATATATATATATATATATATATATATATATATATATATATATATATATATATATATATATATATATATATATATATATATATATATATATATGTATATATATGTATATATATAAGTATATATATATATATATATATATATATATATATATATATATATATATATATATATATATATATATATATATATATATATGTATATATTTTTTTTTTTTTTTTTTTTTCTTTTTTTGCTTTCTCGCTGTCTCCTGCGTTATGCGAGGTAGCGCAAGGAAATAGACGAAAGAAATGGCCCAAACAACCCCCATACACATGTATATACATACACGTCCACACACGCAAATATACATACCTACACAGCTTTCCATGGTTTACCACATACGCTTCACATGCCCTGATTCAATCCACTGACAGCACGTCAACCCCGGTATACCGCATCGAACAAATTCACCCTATTCCTTGCCCTCCTTTCACCCTCCTGCATGTTCAGGCCCTGATCACACAAAATCTTTTTCACTCCATCTTTCCACCTCCAATTTGGTCTCCCACTTCTCGTTCCCTCCACCTCCGACAAATATATCATCTTGGTCAATCTTTCCTCACTCATTCTCTCCATGTGCCCAAACCATTTCAAAACACCCTCTTCTGCTCTCTCAACCACGCTCTGTTTGTTTCCACACATCTCTCTTACCCTTACGTTACTTACTCGATCAAACCACCTAACACCACACATTGTCCTCAAACATCTCATTTCCAGCACATCCACCCTCCTGCGCACAACTCTAGCCATAGCCCACGCCTCGCAACCATACAACATTGTTGGAACCACTATTTTTTCAAACATAATATATATATATATATATATATATATATATATATATATATATATATATATATATATATATATATATATATATATATATTATTATTATTATTATTATTATTTTGCTTTGTCGGAGTCTCCCGCGTTAGCGAGGTAGCACAAGGAAAAAGACGAAAGAATGGCCCAACCCACCCACATACACATGCATATACATACACGTCCACACACGCAAATATATATACCTATACATCTCAATGTACACATTTATATACACGCACAGACATATATATATATACACATATACATAATTCATACTTTCTGCCTCTATTTATTCCCATCGCCACCCCGCCACACATGGAATAACAACCCCTTCCCCCCTCATGTGTGCGAGGTAGCGCTAGGAAAAGACAACAAAGGCCACATTCGTTCACACTCAGTCTCTAGCTGTCATGTAATAATGCACCGAAACAACATGTCCCTTTCCACATCCAGGCCCCAGACAACTTTCCATAGTTTACCCCAGACGCTTTGCATGCCCTGGTTCAAACCACTGACAGTATTTCGACCCCGGTATACCACATCGTTCCAATTCACTCTATTCCTTGGACGCCTTTCACCCTCCTGCATGTCTAGACCCCGATCACTCAAAATCTTTTTCACTCCATCTTTCCACCTCCAATTTGGTCTCCCACTTCTCCTCGTTCCCTCCAACTCTGACACATATATCCTCTTGGTCAATGTTTCCTCACTCATTATATCCATGTAACCAAACCATTTCAAAACAGCATCTTCTGCTCTCTCAACCACACTATTTCCATTTCCTCACATCTCTCTTACCCTTACATTACTTACTCGATTCAACCACCTAACACTACATATTGCCCTCAAACATCTCATTTCCAGCACATCCACCCTCCTACGCAGAACTCTATCCATAACCCACGCTTCGCAGCCACACAAAATTGTTGGAAACACTATTCCTTCAAAAATACACATTTTTGATTTCCGAGATAATGTTCTCGACTTCCAAACATTCTTCAAGGCTCCCAGAATATTCGCCCCCTCCCCCACCCTACGATTCACTTCCACTTCCATGGTTCCATCCGCTGCCAGATCTACTCCCAGATATCTAAAACACTTCACTTCCTCCAGTTTTTCTACATTGAAACTTACCTCCCAATTGACTTGACCGTCAACCCTACCGTAACTAATAAACCTGCTCTTATTCACATTTACTACTACCTTTCTTATTTCACACACTTCACCAAACTCAGTCACCAGTTTCTGCAGTTTCTCACATGAATCAGCCACCAGCGCACATACCACATCGATCCAATTCACTCTATTCCTTGCCCTCCTTTCACCCTCCTGCATGTTCAGGCCCGGATCACACAAAATCTTTTTCACTCCATCTTTCCACCTCCAATTTGGTCTCCCTCTTCTCCTCGTTCCCTCCACCTCGGACACATATTACCTCTTGGTCAATTTTTCCTCACTCATTCTCTCCATGTGCCCAAACCATTTCAAAACACAACCTTCTGCTCTCTGAACCACGCTCTTTTTATTTCCACACATCTCTCTTGCCCATAAGTTACTTACTCGATCAAACCACCTCACACCACACATTGTCCTCAAACATCTCATTTCCAGCACATCCATCCTCCTGCGCACAACTCTATCCATAGCCCACGCCTCGCAACCACACAACATTGTTGGAACTACTATTCCTTCAAACATACCCATTTTTGCTTTCCGAGATAATGTTCTCGACTTCCACACATTTTTCAAGGCCCCCAGGATTTTCGCCCCCTCCCCCACCCTATGATCGACTTCCGCTTCCATGGTTCCATCCGCTGCCAGATCCACTCACAGATATCTAAAACACTTCACTTCCTCCAGTTATTCTCCAGGGGTGTGTGATGTCTCCATGGTTGTTTAATTTGTTTATGGATGGGGTTGTTAGGGAGGTAAATGCAAGAGTTTTGGAAAGAGGGGCAAGTATGAAGTCTGTTGGGGATGTGAGAGCTTGGGAAGTGAGTCAGTTGTTGTTAGCTGATGATACAGCGCTGGTGGCTGATTCATGTGAGAAACTGCAGAAGCTGGTAACTGAGTTTGGTAAAGTGTGTGGAAGAAGAAAGTTAAGAGTAAATGTGAATAAGAGCAAGGTTATTAGGTACAGTAGGGTTGAGGGTCAAGTCAACTGGGAGGTGAGTTTGAATGGAGAAAAACTGGAGGAAGTGAAGTGTTTTAGATATCTGGGAGTGGATCTGGCAGCGGATGGAACCATGGAAGCGGAAGTGGATCATAGGGTGGGGGAGGGGGCGAAAATTCTGGGGGCCTTGAAGAATGTGTGGAAGTCGAGAACATTATCTCGGAAAGCAAAAATGGTTATGTTTGAAGGAATAGTGGTTCCAACAATGTTGTATGGTTGCGAGGCGTGGGCTATGGATAGAGTTGTGCGCAGGAGGATGGATGTGCTGGAAATGAGATGTTTGAGGACAATGTGTGGTGTGAGGTGGTTTGATCGAGTGAGTAACGTAAGGGTAAGGCAGATGTGTGGAAATAAAAAGAGCGTTGTTGAGAGAGCAGAAGAGGGTGTTTTGAAGTGGTTTGGGCACATGAAGAGAATGATTGAGGAAAGATTGACGAAGAGGATATATGTGTCGGAGGTGGAGGGAACGAGGAGAAGAGGGAGACCAAATTGGAGGTGGAAAGATGGAGTGAAAAAGATTTTGTGTGATCGGGGCCTGAACATGCAGGAGGGTGAAAGGAGGGCAAGGAATAGAGTGAATTGGATCGATGTGGTATACCGGGGTTGACGTGCTGTCAGTAGATTGAATCAAGGCATGTGAAGCGTCTGGGGTAAACCATGGAAAGCTGTGTAGGTATGTATATTTGCGTGTGTGGACGTATGTATATACATGTGTATGGGGGGCGTTGGGCCATTTCTTTCGTCTGTTTCCTTGCGCTACCTCGCAAACGCGGGAGACAGCGACAAAGTATCATAAAATAAATATAATAAATATATATATATATATATATATATATATATATATATATATATATATATATATATATATATATATATATATATATATATATATATATATATTTTACCCCTGGGGATAGGGGAGAAAGAATACTTCCCACGTAATCCCTGCGTGTCGTAGAAGGCGACTAAAAGGCGAGGGAGCGAAGGGCTGGAAATCCTCCCCTCTCGTTTTTTTTAATTTTCCAAAAGAAGGAACAGAGAATTGGGCCAGGTAAGGGTATTCCCTCAAAGGCCCAGTCCTCTGTTCTTAACGCTACCTCGCTAATGCGGGAAATGGCGAATAGTTTGAAAGAAAAGAAAAATATATATATATATATATATATATATATATATATATATATATATATATATATATATATATATATATATATATATATATATATATATATATGGTGTGGGAGGCAAGTTGTTAGAAGCAGTGAAAAGCTTTTACCGAGGATGTAAGGCATGTGTACGTGTAGGAAGAGAGGAAAGTGATTGGTTCTCAGTGAATGTAGGTTTGCGGCAGGGGTGTGTGATGTCTCCATGGTTGTTTAATTTGTTTATGGATGGGGTTGTTAGGGAGGTGAATGCAAGAGTTTTGGAAAGAGGGGCAAGTATGAAGTCTGTTGGGGATGAGAGAGCTTGGGAAGTGAGTCAGTTGTTGTTCGCTGATGATACAGCGCTGGTGGCTGATTCATGTGAGAAACTGCAGAAGCTGGTGACTGAGTTTGGTAAAGTGTGTGAAAGAAAAAGTTAAGAGTAAATGTGAATAAGAGCAAGGTTATTAGGTACAGTAGGGTTGAGGGTCAAGTCAATTGGGAGTTGAGTTTGAATGGAGAAAAACTAGAGGAAGTAAAGTGTTTTAGATATCTGGGAGTGGATCTGGCAGCGGATGAAACCATGGAAGCGGTAGTGGATCATAGGGTGGGGGAGGGGGCGAAAATTCTGGGAGCCTTGAAGAATGTGTGGAAGTCGAGAACATTATCTCGGAAATCAAAAATGGGTATGTTTGAAGGATTAGTGGTTCCAACAATGTTGTATGGTTGCGAGGCGTGGGCTATGGATAGAGTGGTGCGCAGGAGGATGGATGTGCTGGAAGTGAGATGTTTGAGGACAATGTGTGGTGTGAGGTGGTTTGATCGAGTAAGTAACGTAAGGGTAAGAGAGATGTGTGGAAATAAAAAGAGCGTGGTTGAGAGAGCAGAAGAGGGTGTTTTGAAATGGTTTGGGCACATGGAGAGAATGAGTGAGGAAAGGTTGACCAAGAGGATATATGTGTCGGAGGTGGAGGGAACGAGGAGAAGAGGGGGACCAAATTGGAGGTGGAAAGATGGAGTGAAAAAAATTTTGTGTGATCGGGGCCTGAACATGCAGAAGGGTGAAAGGAGGGCAAGGAATAGATTGAAATGGAGCGATGTGGTATACCGGGGTTGACGTGCTGTCAGTGGATTGAATCAGGGCATGTGAAGCGTCTGGGGTAAACCATGGAAAGCTGTGTAGGTATGTATATTTGCGTGTGTGGACGTATGTATATACATGTGTATGGGGGTGGGGTGGGCCATTTCTTTCGTCTGTTTCCTTGCGCTACCTCGCAAACGCCGGAGACAGCGACAAAGAAAAAAAAAAGATCTATATATATATATATATATATATATATATATATATATATATATATATATATATATATATATATATATATATATATATTTTTTTTTTTTTTTTTTCAAACTATTCGCCATTTCGCGCGTTAGCGAGGTAGCGTTAAGAACAGAGAACTGGGCCACTGAGGGAATATCCTCACCTGGCCCCCTTCTCTGTTCCTTCTTTTGGAAAATTAAAAAAAAATTGAGAGGGGAGGATTTCCAGCCCCCCGCTCCCTCCCCTTTTAGTCGCCTTCTACGACACGCAGGGAATACGTGGGAAGTATTCTTTCTCCCCTATCCCCAGGGATATATATATATATATATATATATATATATGTTATCCCTGGGGATAGGGGATTAAGAATACTTCCCACGTATTCCCTGCTTGTCGTAGAAGGCGACTAAAAGGGGAGGGAGCGGGGGGCTGGAAATCCTCCCCTCTCGTTTTTTTTTTTTTTTTTTCCAAAAGAAGGAACAGAGAATTGGGCCAGGTGAGGGTATTCCCTCAAGGGCCCAGTCCTCTGTTCTTAATGCTACCTCGCTAACGCGGGAAATGGCGAATAGTTTAAAAGAAAAAGAAAGAAAAGATATATATATATATATATATATATATATATATATATATATATATATATATATATATATATATATATATATATATATATATATATATATATATATATATATATATATATATATATATATATATATATATATATATATATATATATATATATATATATATATATATATATATATATATATATATATATATATATATATATATATATATATATATATATATATATATATATATATATATATATATATATATAGGTAGTATGGGTAGTATAGGTAGTATGTTTGAGGAAAGGAACCTAGATGTTTTGGCTCTGAGTGAAACAAAGCTCAAGGGTAAAGGGGGAGAGTGGTTTGGGAATGTCTTGGGAGTAAAGTCAGAGGTTAGCGAGAGGAAATGAGCAAGGGAAGGGGAAGCACTACTCCTGAAACAGGAGTTATGGGAGGATGTGATACTGTGTAAGAAAGTAAATTCTAGACTGATATGGGTAAAACTGAAAGTTGATGGAGAGAGATGGGTGATTATTGGTGCATATGCACCTGGGCATGAGAAGAAAGATAATAAGAGGCAAGTGTTTTGGGAACAGCTGAATGAGTGTGTTAGTGGTTTCGATGCACAAGACCGGGTTATAGTGATGGGTGATTTGAATGCAAAGCTGAGTAATGTGGCAGTTGAGGGAATAATTGGTATACAATGGGTGTTCAGTGTTGTAAATGGAAATGGTGAAGAGCTTGTAGATTTATGTGCTGAAAAAGGACAGGTGATTGGGAATACCTGGTTTAAAAAGCGAGATATACATAAGTATACGTATGTAAGGAGGAGAGATTTCCAGAGAGCGTTATTGGATTATGTGTCAATTGAACGGCGCGCGAAAGAGAGACTTTTGGATGTTAACGTGCTGGGAGGTGCAACTGGAGGGATGTCTGATCATTATCTCGTGGAGGCGGAGGTGAATATTTGTAGGGGTTTTCAGAAAAGAAGAGATGTTGGGGTGAAGAGAGTGGTGAGAGTAAGTGAGCTTGGGAAGGAGACTTGTGTGAGGAAGTACCAGGAGAGACTGAGTACAGAATGGAAAAAGGTGAGAACAAAGGAGGTAAGGTGAGTGGGGGAGGAATGGGATGTATTTAGGGAAGCAGTTATGGCTTGAGCAAAAGATGCTTGTGGCATGAGAAGCGTGGGAGGTGGGTTGATTAGAAAGGGTAGTGAGTGGTGGGATGAAGAGGTAAGATTATTAGTGAAAGAGAAAAGTGAGGCATTTGGACGATTTTTGCAGGGAAAAAATGCAAATGAGTGGTAGATGTATAAAAAAAAGAGACAGGAGGTCAAGAGAAAGGTGCAAGATGTGAAAAAGAGGGCAAATGAGAGTTCGGGTGAGAGAGTATCATTAAAATTTCAGGAGAATAAAAAGATGTTTTGGAAGGAGGTAAATGAAGTGCGTAAGACAAGGGAGGAAATGGGAACTTCAGTGAAGGGGGCTAATGGGGAGGTGATAACAAGTGGTGGTGATGTGAGAAGGAGATGGAGTGAGTATTTTGAGGGTTTGTTCAATGTGTTTGATGATAGAGTGACAGATATAGGGTGTTTTGGTCCAGATGGCGTGCAAAGTGAGAGGGTTAGGAAAAATGATTTGGTAAACAGAGAGGAGGTAGTAAAATCCATGCGGAAGATGAAAGCCGGCAAGTCAGCAGGTTTGGATGGTATTGCAGTGGAATTTATTAAAAAAGGGGGTGACTGTATTGTTGACTGGTTGGTAAGGTTATTTAATGTATGTATGATTCATGGTGAGGTGCCTGAGGATTGGCGGAATGCTTGCATAGTGACTTTGTAGAAAGGGAAAGGGGATAAGAGTGAGTGCTCAAATTACAGAGGTATAAGTTTGTTGAGTATTCCTGTTAACTTATATGGGAGGGTATTGATTGAGAGGGTGAAGGCATGTACAGAGCATCAGACTGGGGAAGAGCAGTGTGGTTTCAGAAGTGGTAGAGGATGTGTGGATCAGGTGTTTGCTTTGAAGAATGTATGTGAGAAATACTTAGAAAAGGAAATGGATTTGTATGTAGCATTCATGTATCTGGAGAAGGCATATGATAGAGTTGATAGAGATGCTCTGTGAAAGGTATTAAGAATATATGGTGTGGGAGGCAAGTTGTTAGAAGCAGTGTAAAGTTTTTATCGAGGATGTAAGGCATGTGTACGTGTAGGAAGAGAGGAAAGTGATTGGTTCTCAGTGAATGTAGGTTTGCGGCAGGGGTGTGTGATGTCTCCATGGTTGTTTAATTTGTTTATGGATTGGGTTGTTAGGGAGGTGAATGCAAGAGTTTTGGAAAGAGGGGCAAGTATGCAGTCTGTTGTGGATTGAGAGCTTGGGAAGTGAGTCAGTTGTTGTTCGCTGATGATACAGCGCTGGTGGCTGATTCATGTGAGAAACTGCAGAAGCTGGTGACTGAGTTTGGTAAAGTGTGTGAAAGAAGAAAGTTAAGGGTAAATATGAATAAGAGCAAGGTTATTAGGTACAGTACGTTTGAGGGTCAAGTCAATTGGGAGGTTAGTTTGAATGGAGAAAAACTGGAGGAAGTAAAGTGTTTTAGATATCTAGGAGTGGATCTGGTGGCGGATGGAACCATGGAAGCGAAAGTGAATCATAGGGTGGGGGAGGGGGCGAAAATTTTGGGAGCCTTGAAGAATGTTTGGAAGTCGAGAACATTATCCCCGAAAGCAAAAATGGGTATGTTTGAAGGAATAGTAGTTCCAACAATGTTGTATGGGCGTGATGCGTGGGCTATGGATAGAGTTGTGCGGGGAAGGGTGGATGTGCTGGAAATTAGACGTTTGAGGACAATATGTGGTGTGAGGGGGTTTGATCGAGTAAGTAATGTAAGGGTAAGAGAGATGTGTGGAAAAAGATATGGGTTTGTATTTAGGTTTTATGGATCTGGAGAAGGCATATTATAGAGTTGATAAAGATTCTCTGTGGGAAGCAAGTTGCTGGAAGCAGTGAAAAGTCTTTGCCAAGGATGTAAGGCATATGTGCGAGTAGGAAGAAAGAAGAGTAATTGGTTCCCAGTGAATGTCGATTTGCAGAGTGGGTTTGTGATGTCCCCATGGTTGTTTGATTAGTTTATGGATCGGGTAGTTAGAGAGGTAAGTGCAAGGGTTTTGAAGAGAGGGGCTAGTACGTAGTTTGTTGGGGAGGAGATTGCCTGGGATGTGAGTTAGTTGTTGTTCGCTGATGATATGGCTCTAGTTGCTGAATCGTGTAAGAAACTGCAGAGGATGATGACTGAGTTTGGAAAAGTGTGTGAAAGGAGAAAGGTGAGACTATATGTGAGTATAAACAAGTTTATTAGGATCAGTAGGGTTGAGGGACAAGTTAACTTGGAGGTAAGTTTGAATGAAGAAATGTTGGAGGAAGTTAAGTGTTATAGATATCTGAAAGTGGACTTATGAGCGAATGGAACCATGGAAGCAGAAGTGAGTTACAGGGTGGGGGAGGGGACGAGGATTCTGGGAGCGATGAAGAATGTGTGGAAGGAGGGAACGTTATGTCGGAGAGCAAAATGGGTAAGTTTGAAGGAATTGTAGTTCCAACAATGTTTTGGGGTTGCGAGGCATGGACTATAGATATGATTATACGGAGGAGGGTGGATGTGTTGGAAATATGTTACTCAGACGATGTAGGAAATAAGTAAAGACCTGAACAGTAAAGCAGTTAACATGGTAACATCTAAGACAGTTAACCTGTGAAAACCTGGGACAGTTAACATAGTAACGTCTAGGACAGTTAACTTGCCAACACTTGGTACAGATAACATGGTAACATCTGGGAAGGTTAACCTATCAACACTTGGGACAATTAACATTCTAACACCTGGGAGAGTTAACCTTTTAAAACTTGGGAAATTTAGTATCGTAACATCTGGAAAAATTAATCTGCTAACACTTGTGACAGGTAACATGGTAACGCATGAGACACGTAACATGGTAACACATGGAACAGTTAACCTGTTAACAACTGGGACATGCAAAATTGTAACACCTGGAACAGTTAATATGTTAACACCTGGGACGGTAACATGGTAACTCCTGAGAAATTTAGCCTAACACATGAGACACGCAACATGGTAACTCCTAAGAAATTTAGCCTAACACATGAGACACGCAACATGGTAACACCTAGAGCAGTTAACCTGCTAACACCTGGAACAGGTAACATGGTAACACCTGGAACAGTTATCCTGTTGATACCTGGGACAGGTAACGTGGTATCACCTGGGACAGATAACATTGTAACACCTGAAACAGTCATTCTGTTAACACCTGGGACAGGTAAGTAACACATGTGACAGGTAACATTGTAACATCTACAATAGTTAACCTACCAACACCTGAGACAGGTAACATGGTAACACATATGAAAGGTAACATTGTAACAGCTGCGCCAGGTAACATGGTAACACCTAGGACAGGTAACAGAGTGACATCTGGGACAGGTAACATGGTAACACCCGGGACAGGTAACATAGTATCACCTAGGATAGATAACATTGTAACACCTGAATCAGTGATTCAGTTAACACCTGAGACAGGTAACATGGTAACGCCTGGTACAGGAAGCATGACAGCACAGGGAAAAAATAACCTGTTAACACCTGTAAAAATCAACATGGTAATATCTTGGACAGTCAACCTCATAACACCTTGGGCAGGTTACGTGGTAACATCTGGGACAATGAAGCCGTTAACATCTGGTACAGGTAACATGGTAATACCTCGAACAGTTAACGTGTTAATACCTAGGATAGGTAACATGGTAACGCTTGGAATAGTTAACATCATAACTTATGGAACAGGTAACATGGTAATACCTGGAACAATTAAGCTGCTAACACCTATGAAAGGTTACATAGTTACACCTGAGAAAGTTAAACTGTTAACACCTTGGATAAGTAATATGGCAACACCTGGGACAGTTATACTGGTAATACCTGGTATAGGTAAAATGGTAACACCTGTGACACACACCAGAACGCAACAGATACTCTTGTCTACCAAGAACATCTTACCTGAATGATTTCCTTCTATAATGCTGCTACCTGGTCGTTCCTCTTCCTTTGTTTCCCTCCGTTTGGTCATTCCTTTCTCTTAGTCACTGTAAATAACTGGAGCTTGATAAGAAGGAAATTTTAGATAAGGTCAGAGATACGTAGGCTGACAAATCAATGCTTAAGAATCTATCACAAAAGAGGGTGTCACCAGATTTTGTATGCTTCTATTTGTCTCAACCTTGGTTCTCCTCAGTCTGTCCTAGCCAGCCACATTTTCTCTGTCGTTCTCTTGTTCGCTCCAATCTCATCGTTTTCCCTTCTTTCGAGATATATTCAACCGCAAATTTCTCTTATAAGACAAACTAATTTAAATTGTTAAAGGCGAATATGCGAATAAGATATGCTCTCTCTCTCTCTCTCTCTCTCTCTCTCTCTCTCTCTCTCTCTCTCTCTCTCTCAAGTGGTGCTTGATAAGATATTCACAAAACGCATGAAAATGTATAAGTTTCTGTATCATTTTGGAGTATATATTTACAAAGATGTATTATGTGTTCCCTAAAGATGTTTCATGTAAGCTTTTACCCTCACAAAATGGTCAGAGAACCTCAAAGATCAAAACATGCGTAATTCACCTCAGATGACGGTCCATCAATCATGTAAACTCCCCAGCGAAAGGTTTGGCTCTCAGTCGAGCAACCAAGGACGGAAATGACTGCGGATATTGGGGAAAATGGATCTAGCACCAACGTTGCCACTTCTTACACCACACACTGACGCAGCCCTAATGATAATCCTAACCTGACACTACAGTACGCCAGTCAGTCTGACACTACCGTATGCCAGTCATCTGACACTACAGTATGCCAGTCTGACACTACAGTATGCCAGTTATGAACATCAGGATTTTTTCAGCTAAAGTGGATTAATGATTATCTGATTATGGAACCAAGGATGTGGCTCACTAACTTGATGCTGTATTGTTAGATTAACGTGTTGAGCTTATCGGTACGACTCTTGAGCAATACGGTACGTTCCCTGGCTATGATGAAGTTACCTGGCTAAATCATGGTATCCAAACGTTGTACCGTTGTGCTCAAATGTGGTACCCCTTGACGCATTGGTCGTACCATCGTGCTCAAAGGTGGCTCCTTCTGACTCATTGGTTATACCATCGTGCTCAAAAGTGGCTCCTTCTGACTCAATGGTCGTACCATCGTGCTCAAAAGAGGCTCCTTCTGTCTCATTGGTCGTACCATCGTGCTCAAAAGTGGCTCCTTCTGTCGCATTGGTCGTACCGTCGTGCTCAAAAGGTTTACCCTCTGAGTCATTGGTCGTGTCGTCGTGCTCAGAAATGGTAACCTCTGACTCAGTGGTCGTAACGTCGTGATCAAAATCATACCTTACTGTTGAAGGTACTAATACCAGTTTTGTGACGTCATGAATAAGCTCCAGTTATTGATTGCAGACTTTTCCCTCCAGCAGGCCACTGCCAACAACAGATTCCCTGACAAAGGAGCAGCAGATGTAATGGCGGCTGTTGCTCAGGTAACAACGTTACTGTTAGTAATGAAACATCTTATACCAGACGCTATGCATGAACCAGCAACTAACTGTGGTGCCAAGTGTGCAGGCGTAAGCTTACGGGAGGTACGCTAAATGAAAAATGACTACTGTGGTGGGGCGACGCGAGGAAAACACATTCACACACACACACACACACACACACACACACACACACACACACACACACACACACACACACAATCTAAAACATGAACAGTTCACGCCTTCGCTACTGATGGTTTAATGAAGATGAGGAAAATATCGATCCCTCTCTAAAACTGAGATATTCTGAATTTTATTCACATATTTCAGAATAAAATCAACAATTAGGAACCTAGGAACCTTGTTTTGAAATTGTTTAGAATAATTATCTGTTACTGGCGCATTTACTTTTGACTGATACTCGTGTTTTGACAGTAGATTGTGTCAATGCATGTTTTAGGCTGAATACTGTTGAGCCATTTGTGAAAACAGATATGCCGACATATAGTGACTTGTGAAAATATTTGATATTAGAAGTAAGAATTCTTTAAGAATATATCTTCAAATCTATCCTCCCGTTTTGAGCCATGTTCTAACTGGGCAGGAAAACATATGATTTACAGTGCGTCTTGAATAAAGATGATTACTGAGACAAGTGATCTCATGTAATGTGACAATAGATGTTAATGATCATTTCACTACGTCACCCATAATGATGCAACCCTTGTCCTACTGTTACATTCCAACTGCTGTGACTTAAACTACGGGGAACAAGGAAAAGGTAACGTCTTCCACGGCAGAGAAGTTAAGAAGACTTTATCTTCTGTTCTTTATATTTCATATCGGGTGTCGATGTTTTGAAGGGACAATTTTTGAGCTCCTCTGCTATAGTGGGAAATTTAAGATGATATTCTCAAAGAGACTTTGAATATGGTGAAAATTTTCCTTTCAAATAAGATACAATTGTTTAAAACAGAAGCTGAAAATCATAAGAAGTAAGATGTAAATAAAGGACATTACAAACAAAAGAGGTTGTAGTTTGAAAAATCAACCGTCTTTTGCCAGTGGAAATGGCGAAGAACTTCCTAAATTGTTATGTCTAAGAAATATCAGAAGACACATAAATGTTGCATCTAAGGATGTGTTACATAAGTTCATGGTTGGGCCACTTGAAGAATCTAGTCTTCTATTATCCTCTATTAGCGTATAAGTACCCAAAAGTCAGTCAACAGAGGTAACTTCAATCCAGGTCATACACTCTAGGTTGAGGAAGTTTGGGCTAAGTTATGTATTACATCCCTTCCAGTGTACTTCCTCATAAATTCCATCTTAACTCCATGCGCTGAAGCAGATGCTCCTCTTGTCCTATTAACACAGACCAACTCTACTCCAGGATTCTAATAACTCAGTAACTTGTGAAGAACCGGTGGAAAAATGTTTTATTAGCTGAAGTTCTTGACTGATCACCTCCAGTGTTTCACTCACCAATTTGAGTGACTCCCGTAAAAGTCTATCCGCAAAGGCCTTTCTCCCTGCCATGCTTTTCAGGGATCACTATACTAGGAGCACTGAGATGCCAGCCTGACCCAAACTTAAACAAGGATTCAGCTGATACTGCTCGACTCTTCCGTCACCCTCCAGTGCGGAAACATCTTTCCTAGAAATCGAACGAAGTGCATGTGGGCAGCGCGAATTCTGGATGTAACCTACAGCCAAGATGGAAGGAAACTCACCTGTCATATCAGCTACGAAGCTTTAGAACATCATATCGTGAAGAACACAACCTATCTCCTACCTTCTGGGAGGACAGGACGTTTGATTATCAATTTCTTGCTGTCAGTTCTCCTATTTTCCCTGCTTGTCCAACTGTTTCCTTAATCGCACTTATCATCTTTAGCACCATAATAATAAAGGTTCCTTCAGTTAGTCACGATCCTCCTAATCAGAGGTGCCTTCAGGTGAGGCCAGTGCAATACTGTAACAACATTCAGTGCATCATTCGTGACAATTTCCTTCCCAGTCATGTTTATCGCTCAGGATTTTGTCCTCGCCTATTTAAAAGGTACCCGGCGACAGGATATATCTAACTGGGAGCAATGTGCCCTTATTCTTAAAGTCATCCAAAACCCTTTCTGAAATACCGAAAACATCCTGCCATCAGTGTCCCTGCAAATACACTTATTTCCTGAAGAAGGTTCCACAAACTCTACTCACAGAGGACACCATAAACCAGGACCAAGCACAACTTTATCCGCTTTGACAATTCCTGCCTTGCTGTCCCAGCTAATTTTGGCAAGTTCTTAACTTCTTCATTCATTAATGGATTAAAAAAATACGCTTGGATCAACAGCCTACAACGCATTCCCTTCTTGAGTAAGACTTCGCCAACATGATAAAAAGAGAGTATCCTAGGCCCAGTGCCAGACCTCTGTGAATATCAATGAGACAAAAGACGGCATCATCACTGGTGCTTTATGAATTGTCTCCAATCAAGAAAGTTTTGTAGAGAGAGATATTACTACGGCTCAAAGTTGCGAAGATAATCATTCGCCACGAGCACCTAGTGACAAAATTAGTTCCACCCTACAGATGCCCCTACCCACCAATCTGTATTTCCCAATACCACATCAAGTTGGTTCACCCCACACTTGGTTCAGTCGTCAAGAAACTGTTAAGCGAAGTGACCAAAGTCATCAATCTTTACGAATCCAGTACGAAACCACTATCCACATGGCCACTTCGTTGTATCAAGAAAAAAAAGAAAGAAATGTTGGCACCACTTCAGATGGTATAGAGCATCTTCGCTGCCTGGGAACCAGAAATTTTGTCAGCTAATACCGAGGCACTTTGGCTTCGGCAAATTATTTGCCTGTGAAGCGATAGTCTTTCTAGTTTTCTATGTTTTTTCCTCGTTCTTAACAGAAATCAAGTTAAACTAAACATAAATGACACCGTCAGCTTTCTGAAGAATGATACCATTATTAGCGTTGTACTTTATATTTTCTTTCCTGTTCTATTTTTGCCAACAGTTACATATACTCGAGATGCTCTTGATGAGCTTAATGTTGAGTCACACGAAGAGTTCCAGTGAGGTGACTGTCGTGTATTCGAGAGATTCTAGTCACATATCTCTGGTGGTGTACAGTATGAGGTAGGCACTGCTACTGGGGGCAGAGTAGGTATACACCAGGCTGGCGTAACGACAGCTGATTTTATTTTGAAAAGGCCGAAGCACATTGACTTCGAACACATGAAAAGCGAAAAGCACAGCTACAATACATTTACCACCCAGACTCCAAAGCAACAGTAGACAACTTATATATTGAGTTTAATGCTTTTCTCATAAACAACAGCAACTTTTGAAGGAACTTATGTGAAAACGGAAGCTTTCCCTTGACCCTTCCCAATCATTTTCTTTCTAAATAGATATCATTTGGAGATGAGATACTAATTATGCGTTATTCTCCAGTAATGTCGGAAAAAATTAGGAACTTTGGCAAAATGAATCCAGGAATCAGGACAAGGAACATTTGATTTGTCAGTAGTCAAGATCAGGTAGAACCTGTTATTCGAGCGCGTGCACTCACACACACACACACACACACACACACACACACACAAACACACACACACACACATACATACATACATACATACACACATTTACAGAGTCAAGCAAGCAATAATTTTCTTTTGTTATTTGTAAATTGAAATTGACTCAAACAATGGAAATTCGCAGATCAGACAGTTGTGACTCGGAGCATACAGGCAGACTGGGGGGATGAAAGTTATGAGGTTCTTGCAGAGGATGAAAAGAAAATCAATAATGATATATAAGACAATTCACCTGAGTCCTCAAGAGCGGAAATATTACTGAGAAACAAGACCAGAAGTTATTGCAGTTGGAGGAAGAAATTAGAGAATAAGTCTAATGATCATGAACACAGATTTGATTCAGAAGGTACTATGCCACAGGAGAGTTTACACGTATATATGAGATAGACAACAGGAGGCCTGATTGGCCCACGAATGGGTTGTCTGGTAAAATAGAATGACAGAAAAATGTAATTCCGCTCAGCAGTTTTTAAGCTATCATCGACATCCAGCTGCTGCACATTAGACTTCTACTGTCCCCGTAACCGCAGTCGTTTGTAATTCTATTTCTGGCGTTTTTTTCAAAGTGTACCTGAATTTATGAAACATTTGTCTAAACAACCTTTGAAGGTATCTATAGTCTAAACATTCACCACGTCTGACGGTAACTTGTTCCAGTGCTCAACACATCTATAAGAAAAAAAAAAGCTTTTTCCTACGTCCGTACTACATCTTTTGAGTTTTATTCCATTTATCCTGTAACCGTATTTTCTTGTATTTCGAAAAGATGTTCGTGATTTACTTCATCGAACTTATTTAATTTTGAACACTTGTCATAAGTCACCGCGAACTCTACGTTTTTTTTTAAAGGAGAGGAGATCCAATCGTTTTAGCCTCTTTTTGTATGCCACATTTCTAAGGGATGGGATCAGTTTTGTTGCGTGCCTTTGTACTTGCTCTAATTTTCACTCCTCTTTTTTATAGTTTGGGGACCAAAACTGGACTGTGTATTGAAGGTGTGGTCTTACTAGACAATCATACAGTGTGAGAATTGCTCTTGGTGTCTTGTTATCTATGTTCCTGGCTATGAAACCTAACATTTGGTTGCAATTTTCGCTTGCTGCTTGACACTGTTTTGTGTATTTCAAATTGTTTCTAATGACAATTCCAAAGTCCTTTTCCTCATCTACTTTAGTTAGAGAGTTTCCGAGTAGTTTGTAGTCATAACGTATATTCTTTACACCTGTCTACATTAGGCTTCAGTTGCCATCTATCTGATCACTCTGCTAGTAAGTTAAGATATCTTTGAATCATATAGCAGTCACACCTGTTTACAGCTCTACCTCCAAGTCAGTACCGTCAGCAAATTACGAGATCTTAGATATGAGACCGAGTTCTAGGTCATTAATGTTTATTATGAAAAGAATTAGGCCTAGGACCAACCCCTGTGGCACACCACACGTTACGTCTAGCCAATCTGAGGCCTAACGTTCAATACTACACGCTGCTTTCTTCTGATAAGACAGTTTCTGATCAATGTGCAGAGTTCTTCACCAATTCCGTGTGCTTTGAGTTTGTGTAAAAGTCTCTTGTGAGGTACTTTATCGAGAGCCTTTTGGAAATCTAAATATACTACAGCAGACGGTAATTTTTTATCCCAATTCTGATAAATAACATTAAAGAATTCTAGCAAACTCGTCAGGCAGGATCTTTTATAGCGGAAACAGTGTTGGTTGTCCGATATGATTTTGTGTTCTAGAAATGTGACAATTTCATCTCGTATAATTTACTCCATTCTTTCACCTAACACTGACGTAAGGCTAATCGGGCGGTAGTTCAAAGCACATTTTTTATCTCCTTTTTATATATAGGAGCAATATTTTCTTTATAGAGGAGTAACATTTGATAGTTTCCGGTCAGTTAGCACTTGACCATCCGATAGATTTGTTGAATTTTTTGTTATAGGGTATATCAGCTGTCTCCTGACCTTTAGAAATCTTGAGCTAAGCTATATGGGCCGTTAGATTTATTTGAATTTAGTTAGTCCAGGTATTTAAGTACTTCAGAGCTAATTATTTTTCTAACCTTCAACTCTTCATCAGATCCTTGAAACATTTTCTTTGGTTACGGTATTTGAGATGATTCTTCAATTGTGAATACGGAGTTGAAAGTAACTTGAAGAGAAAAAAATTCGAAAGGGTTCTTGTAGATGTCCCAGGTGCTGTGGAAAATTAGGAATTGACTATATCACAGAGTGCAGAAATTACTGAAAATGACGAGCAGAAACTGGGAGCAGGATCAATTTCTGGGGCATGAATACTAATGCAGTGGGACAGAGACCTGAGCACAGTGAAACAGAGGTACACAGGAAATTGGTGAAAGCAGTAACAAAAATAATTTGCGCTGAAAGAGATAAACAGTATGGAATTTCTATGGTCTAATAGATAAAAAGTTTAGAAAAGTGCAGAGAATACAGAATGAATAATTGTTTGCAAAGAAAGACTTATAGACGCAGAGATAGATTTAGTTTACATGAGAAAGACAGACAACAGGAGGCTTAATTGGCCCAAGACTGGGTTGTCTGAATTTCTTTTTCTTTTTTTTTATTCCGTTCAGTATTTTTCTAAGTTATCGACGACTCCCAACTGCTGCACATTAGCTTTCTACTGTCCCCGTTAACGCTGTCATATAAACGTTAATTTCTGGCGTGTTTCTCAAAGTATACCTGGATTTATGAAATATTTGTCTAAACGACTTTTGAAGGTATTTATACATTTAGCATTCACTAGTCTGACGGTAACTTATTCCAGTGCTCAACACACCTATAGGAAAAGAAGCTTTTTCCCACGTTTTAATCTTAGTAACAGCATTTTCCAGTTTTTTGAAAAGATGCTTGTAGTTTCCTTTATCGAACTTGTTCAGAATTTTAAACACTTGGATTAAGTCGCCGCATAGTCTACTTTTTTGAAGGAAGAAGAAATCCAGTGGTTTTAGCCTCTCTTCGTAAGCCACATTTCTAAGGGATGGGATCAATTTTGTCGCATGTCTTTATACTTGCTCCAATTTTTACTCGTCTTTTTTTATAGTTTGGGGACCAAAATTGGACTGCGTATTCGAGGTGTGATCTTACTAGAGAATTATAAGTGTGAGAAATGTTTTTGGCGTCTTATAATCTATGTTCCTGGCTATGAAACCTAACATTTGGTTGCCTTCTTTACTTGCTGCTTGACACTGTTTAGCGTATTTCAAATTATTGCTTATGACAACTCCAATGTCCTTTTCTTCATTTACTTTAGTTAGAGAGTTTCCAATTAGTTTGTAGCCGTAACGCATATCTTGTCTTCTAAGTACATAACTTTATACCTGTGTTCATTAAACTTCATTTGCCATCTGTCTGACCACTGTGATAGTAAGTTAAGATCTCTTTGAATCATTTCGCAGTCCCGCCTGTTTATAGCTCTACTCCCTAGTTTAGCATTGTCAGCAAATTTGGAGATCTTAGATATGAGACCGAGTTCTAGGTCATTAATGTATATTATGCAAAGAATTGGGCCTAAGACCGACCCCTGTGGCATTCCACTTATTACGTCTAACCAATCTGAGGCTTCGCCGTTCACTACTACACTCTGCTCTCTTCCGGTAAACCAGTCTCTGATCCATGTACAGAGTTCTTCACCGCCTTTGATAAATGACATTAAAAAATTCTAGCAAATTCATTAGACAGGGTCTTCTATAGCGGAAATCGTGTTGGTTGTCCGGTATGATTTTGAGTTTTAGAAACGTGACGATTTTATCACATTATTTTTTTCCATCGTGCTACCCAACACTGACATAAGGTTCATTGGGCGGTAGCTCAAGGCATGCGTTTTGTCTCCTTTTTATACATATGAGTAACATTTGGTAGTTTCCAGTCAGTTGGCACCTGACTATCCGATAGACATTTGTTGAATATTTTTGTTATGGGGTATATCAGCTGTCTCCTGACCTTTAAAAATCTTGGAGCTATGTTATCTGGGTCGTTGGATTTGTTTGGATTTAGTTGGTCCAGGTATTTAAGTACTTCTCTAACGTACAACTCCTCGTTATCAGATCCTTGTAGTATTTTCATTGATTGCGGTATTCGAGATGTTTTTTCAATTGTGAATACCGAGTTAAAAGAATAATTTAGTATGGTAACCATTTTCTTGTCGTCAGTAGTTATTGTGTCATGTTCATTTCGTAACGGTCAATTTCCTTCTCTTACTGTCTTCCTTTGTTATGTATGAAGAATTCCTTAGGATTATTCTTAAGTTTCAAGGATATTTTTTTCTCCGCGCTTACTCTGTCTTCTGACCATCTTTCACTCTCTTTGGATTTTGATTAACTCCTGGCGATTTTCATCGATTCCCATTGATTTGAATGTCTTATATGTTATTTTCTTTTGGCGAATTAGTTCTCTTATTCTCGTATTCCTCCATGATGGTTTTGAAATATTGCGAATTCTCTTCGTATTTCGTGGAAAATGTTTATTTTCAATCTTGAGTGGTGTGTTATTAGAATTATTCCGCATTTCCTCTACTGTGTGAACGTCAAGAAGTTTTGTCCCATTGGTACAGCGAATTTCTTGTCTAATGTTTTCCAAATTTGCCTGTAATTTGAGATCGAGAGTTTGTTGTCATCTATTTCATAATCTAAATTCATCTTTAATCAGTGTGATCGCTGTTTGATAAACTTTAACCTACTTCGCAAGAGTTGATCTTGTGTCACTGGTGAAGACAAGATCTAGAATGTTTTTACCTTTAGTTTTTTTTATCTAATTAAGGAGGACAGTTGTAAAGTGGATAGCACCAAAATAAGAAGAATTAGTAAACCAGGATGTTGATGCATGTGAATAATTGATTATTGTTAATCTGGAAGAACATTATGCAACAAGTAGGAAGAAATGGAAAATAGAGAAGAAATGTTTATCATGAAATTACTGGAGGCAACAGAAGTGACGACGCAGTTTCTATGGCAAAAGAAAAGAAAAAACTCCTGGTTTAAATAATGAAACAAAGGTAGAAGACAAGTTAAGAATACATTTACTTTGGAGCCATCTCGCCAGGATATACATGGAGAAGCAAAGCAATTCAAAAAGAAAAGTGGAATTCATCAGAATATTCATCAAACGAGATGGACCAAGGGAAGAGAGCGATAAAGGCAAAAAATAGTCAGTAGGCAAGAAAAGGACACACATATGAGGCAAGATACCCGCCGCCCACATTCCCCAGTACCGCGGAGAGATCAGGAATGTGTGATGCTGTTGATGTAATACTAAAACTAATGAACACAAATGAAGAAAGATCTGCAGCAAATGACTGAGGGCTCGAGCTTAGAATCGTATCTGGGAAAACGCACCTGATATTTTTGGAGTTGCAGAAACAAAGCTTACTAAGAGTTAAGATCTCAACTGTTCACTCTTGGGATGTACATAATAAAAAGAAGGGAAAGGGGAGACTGAGGATAAGGACTGGCCCTCATAATACGGCTTAGAAAATAGCAGAGGCTGACCCATTCAGATGATACTTAATGCGAAGTGTAAGTGCAGGAAACAAGTGTTCAGTGGTGTTAATATCATATAATCCTTTAAAGAATTTCAGCGATCCAGGGCAAAAATTACAGTGATACAAATGGTGTATGAAGTAGCAAAACATGCATTTCATGCAAATGGTAAAATACCAAAATTAGGAGATTTCAGTCATAAAGAAAGTCTGGGGAATTTCAATTCTCATGGTGATATAGAGTCAGAGACAAGTAGGCAGTGAGTATACAGAAGAAATTTCCAATACCAGCGCGTCGTTAAGAACATCGGGATCAGAAGGAGATTAACCATCTTCACTAAGTATCATCTTCATAAACACCAGCATGGATGGATATTGGGAATATCACATGATAAACTGAATGGAGAAAGTGTCGCTTATATGATTATGTTGCAAATATGGTGAATTACAGTGTTGATAGAACAGGGATGAGACAATACTCAAAGAGGAAATGTAATCCTAGAAACTACAGTACAACTTCTATGGTAATATCGACTGGGAAAGGGGGTTAAGTGACTAGGAATCAGGACACTGTGGTGTACGTTACTGTGAAGGAATTACAACATGGAAATCTCTGGACTCAAATAAAGAAAAAAGAAAAAAAGAAGGAGGAGGAATGATTCAGTAGAATATGACAACAACTGAAGGTGTTTTGAGATATGCTTTGTCCAAGATATAGGCGATATGAGCAACACTCCATCCATTCTTCCAGTATTTGCAAGGTATATGAGACCAAGGAACTTTTTTAGCAGGATTAGATAAGGAAAAAAAGAGAAAGAAAGAGTCAAAGAAAGGTTTAAAAGAATATTATTAACAAGACAACAGAAAATCTAACACTTTCTACAGACTCATCGTGAGCGAATTCATAGAGCAGCTTATCAAGCCGATGGATTCATGGGGAAAAGTTCTGGAGGATGTTGGAAGGATACGAGAAGAACTGAATGGCAAGTTAAATTTTTGTTTTTCACAGCAGGAGGCACTATATCCCAAGACCAGTGTGACGGAATGAAGAGACGCTCTTTGAAAGATTGAGATATGTGATATATGTAGAAAAGACTGAAACAGAACACTGCATGTACCTGACCCATACACGGTTCATGATTCTAAAGAAACTTAGCCGTCTGTAATAATAGCAGATTCACTTGATGTCACTAGCGAAAAGCAAAGTGCCAATGGAATGGAAAGGGAAAAAAGCCAATCTATCTATAGGAAAGGAGACCGAGAAGAGATGCTGAACTTCAGACCGATCTTCCTGACGAATGTTGTCTGTAAGGTACCGGAAAATAATAAGGTAGCAAATGGGTGACTCTATGCAAATGAGAAATTGCTAAAGTTAGAGACAACACGATTTAAGGAAACGAGGTCTTGTGTAATGAATCTTTTAGATTACTGTAAGCGAGCGAGCTTGGACCAAGACAAAAGAGAAAGCTGGATGGATTTTTTTTCATCTGTACTGCCAATAAGATATGACACCGCATGAATGGCTGATTGAGCTAAAGACTCCCTCGGTAGATAAAAGATTATCTCGTATACAGGTAGTCAATTGTATTGCGGAAATGGTCCCTTTAGTTTGGAGAATGTGCATGTGAAACAAAAAATCTGGATATGAAGATAATCTTGTTTGAAGGAAAGAAAGAATACATGCATGTGGATTGAGGTCATCAGGGTGGTGCCACAAGTTTACAAAGTTTACAAAGGACGCAAAGATCATGAATGAAATGAAAAGCGAGTAAGATTGCGTCAATTTACCAAAGGACCTAGACATACTCCAACAATAGTCTGATTAATTACTAAAGTTCAACCATTAGCTACCGAAAAAATGAAAGATGTCAGTATAAGGATCATCTTGCAGAAAATGAGCTGCAGAAATCAGCTTGAGGGTTAATTTCTGTTCCTAATATGTCGCCAAAATCTCTGTTTAGGAGAAGAGTAAAGTAGACAAACAATCTGTTGACAAACATTAGAATATCATGCAAGTATGATTATGTGTAAAGAAATATTCAACAAGCTGTTCACGTCCGACAGTATTCCATAACTAAGATAGGCTTTGTCACCAGACTAGAGAAGCACAAGGCTGGAATTAGGAGGGCTGGTCAACAGGGTAAAGCTAATCTTGAAATTTTTTCACGATGAAAGAAAAAGGAGTTACAGGTGACCTGATAAACCCTTTAAGTTTTTATATCAGCCTAAAAGTGTAGAAAGCGAACTTTCTCGAAAGCTGTTGTGGAAGAACAGCTCTCGGCCATACTAGAAATTAAAGATTTTGTTAGGAAAGATGTAAAGAAATTATGTTATAGTTTAAGATTAGTGGTTGGATGGAATAAACTTAATCTGAAAGTTATAGATGAGAATAGCGTACAGAAGATTAAAATCCTGCATGATAGTAAAGATGGTTCAAGAGATAGGGCTTTACGAGCGTAGACCTCCCTCCCGTACAGTACATGCAGGTAATTACACAAACACACACACACACACACAAAAAAAAAAAGATACACACTTACAAGAATAAGGAGAAGAACAAGACTGAATCTCACATGTTACACAGAAGAATGCATCCCCAGTCTGAAAGCGGGAGGTTTGTCGAAGGCGACAGTGGTGGGTATAGACATGAACAACTACAGCTGAAAGAAATGTCGCGACTGAAGTATTGCTTATATTCATGTTTCCAGTAATGTTATGAGTCTGATGTAATGTCACGATGAGACTGTTATTTCATGCAATTATATACCATTGCACGAAGGCTATCGTAATAAAGATAAGAGATTAATATTATAAGTACGATGTGGTATAATCACGGCTCAATCACTTAAATGAATACAAGTGTTTCAGTTATGCTATGTGGCAATTTATTCAACCTAGTTATCCTGCCACCAGAACCAGGAAGCATAAAGCTGCGTCGCAAGTCAAGGGCAGCCCGAAGCTTGGCCTGGGTAGAACATGAAGTAAGATTACTGACGGGGTAGTATGGTGGACACGGACGTGGACGTAAACATGATGCACCAGAATCTTAGAACAGCAGTTCATTTTTGGCTAGATTTTTCTTCATCGATTCCCAATTAGTGGTGGGCCGTGCAGGAGTCTAAACTACTACTAGAATCTGTGCATTTTTTTTTCTCATTTTAGTTTGCTACTTAGCAAAGGGGGTGTGTCGGTAGGCTACCTAACAACGTGTTGACAGTGCAGGAAGCTGTTAATTGAGGGAAGGAGTGTATGGACACAATAAGAGGAAGATTTAAGATCAGATTGCTGATAGCATAGACAAAAGTAAGTTGAGAGGTGGCAGTCAGATGATGGTTCGAATACACCTTACCTACCGACTGAATGCACAGTGACTCTCCAGCGCCACTCACCTTCCAGTGTGGCCTGTCGTACGGAAGCAATGAGCAACCTGTCCAAGGTGTCCACCACCCATCACGACAACCCGACCTCAGGATCTGGTACCTGCCCTTGGAGCCACGGGAGAACAGCCTAATCCCGCCCGCCCCAAGCACACAAAGGGGGAAATGACCGCCAACCCGTCGGCCGACACAAGATGGACAAGGCAGGCTCCGACTTTCAACTTGTGCTCTTGGACCACATCCTGTGAAGGGAGTGGGTCCAGGTTAGGGCTTTAACAGTGCACACCTCAAGGTCCTGGTACGTAAGCCCTAACCCTCTGAGAACACTCGCACTTTCTTGGCACAATGCACCACGCCAATTCAATGTGGAAGATGTTACATGCACGGTACCTTTGCTGGTGAAATCCCGTACGCCCTGCAAGACTTCCGAGGTGCCGTAATAGCTGCACTTATGCTGGTGTGCAGCCGAAAGTGCAAAATGGACGCCAGAGACCTGAGTATCTATCATATAGGCCTCTGTACCTTTGGAAGCCACGATGTCCGACTTCATAAAGGTCCCCACAATCGGAATGTGGGGCTCGTAGGACACCTCGTAACCCCTCTGCCTCAGTCGTCTGGCCAAATAGGCACTGATGTTATCGTGCCTCTTCACCCTCCCGCCATGGGTACGGGGGCACATTTGTGCGATGTGCCCGAGTGTACCCGGCTTCTGACAAGTGTCACAGAGGCCGCTGATCTCGGGCCGGCCTCTGGAAGCTCTGGCGGGGGTGGGCAAAGCGCCAATCCTCATTTGGACGGCCTTCACGTAGTCAGAACCGGACAGGAAATGGTTCCCGCTATTCACCCATCTGCTAACCTGAGGCACGGCAGCAGATGGAGCGAGACCCGCACCGTCAACGGCGCTGACCAGATTGGCCCTCCATGCGTGATGGCGTTCGAGTTTGTTACCCGCCTGACGACCAGCAATGCAAGCGGGTCCAGTCCAGCGCTGCAGCTTGCATAACACTGCAGGCTCCCGGACAGCCGCCTGAATCACCGGGTCGGTTGAGGTGATAAACTTCTCGAACCTGGCTTGTTTATTCAACTGAACGGTGGAGACAAAGTCTGGTATACCAAACCCACCATCTCCTGCCGCCGAGTGGAAGTATGCATAGGGCACGGGATGGGCTAGACGGAGCCAGCGGCGAGCCTCCGCTCGCACCCGTCTGTACATGCGTGCTAACTGTGTCTTATACACTTCACCCAGCACCAAGCGATGCATGAGCTTTGGCGCCAAATGTCCCACGAGCAACGCAATCCGTTGTTGAGGTTTTAGAGGGGCTCTGGTGATGTTATGGAGCTCCTCTTCTAGCAGAGCACCGCAGGATTTTCGCCGGCCTCCTGCTCCGACAAGGATGCCGAGGTACTTATAATCGTCCTCAGCATTCATGGATCCGACAGCTCTACGAAGACTTGGAACGTCCTGCCTTTGTTGACGTATCAAGTACTGCGTTTGCCGTCGACCTCCATGCTGAGGGTACGACATTTCCCAGGACTCACTTGAAGTCCACCCCCCCTCCCCCCACACCACCCCCCGCGCAAGGGTCTCCGCCATTACATTAATTGCCTGTTGCAAGCCAGTTGGCTTCTTCGCAACCAAGACCAAGTCGTCGGCAAATGCCAGTGCTGAGACCTTTTGGTCACCTAGCCCAACCTCTATACCAGTATCCTTCAACCTCGTCAATCACAAGGTTGAAGAGAATAGGTGATAATGGGTCACCCTGTTTGACCCCACGAGTCATATTTACTCTCTCCGACATCTCGTTGCTGCCTTCGATGTGTGTGAAGGCTCGGTCATACGTCGACATGACATATTCCCTGACGAGGGCAGGAATGCCCTTCCGCGACATGGCCCGCTCGATAGTGCTATGATTAACACTCTAATACTTTGGCCATGTCGAGGAATGCCAGGTGCACACCGTGGGCATGTGCCCGCACACTTCCGCCAGCCCGACGGCCGACACCAGATAGACAAGGCAGGCCCGACTATTAACCCGTGCTCTTGGACCATATCCTGTGAAGGGAGTGGGTTCAGGTTAGGGCTTTAACTGAGCGCACCTCGAGGTCCCGGTATGTAAGTCCTAACCCTATGTGAGCGTTCGCACTTTCCTGGCACCATGCACCACGCCAATTTAGTGTGGCGGATGTTACATGCACGGTGCCTTTTCCGGTGAAATTCCTTATACTCTGAAGGACTTTCGGGGTGTCGTAGTAGTTGCACTTGTGCTGGTGTGCAGTTGAAAGCGTGAAATGGATACCAGAGACCTGAGCGTCAATCATGTAGGCCTCTGTACCTTTGAAAGCTACGATGTCCGGCTTCCTGAAGGACCCCACAATCGGAATGCGGGGCTCGCAGGACACCTGGTAATCCCTCTGCCTCAGTCGTCTGGCAAAATAGGCATTGATGTTGTCGTGCCTCTTTACCCTCCTACCATGGGTACGTGGGCACATCTGTGCGATGTGCCCGAGCGTACCAGGCTTGTGACAAGTGTCGCAGGGGCCGTTGATCTCGGACCGGCCTCTGAAATCATTATACCTGTTAATACCATCCTTTGGGACAGTTCAGAGTATATGCGATAGTGAAGACTGAGTCGGTCTGAGCTACCTACTTGTCCAAGTTTTTAATCAGAATGTGGTAAGATATCTTTTCCCATTATGATGCAAATAGCTTATCAAAAAAGAAAAAAAAAAATATGTGTTTGGATTTCGTATTCACTTGTGTTACCTCTTCACTTTGAGGAAAACTAGGCACTGAATGAGCGCCTTTGGTCCTGTGTATGACATGAGAATATTCGAAAGAAGACTGCACCAGAAGAGAACATTAAGAAATTTGCCGATAATATCGAATTTAACATTCATGAGTCTGACGGAGACATAAGCTTTGGAGGGAAGTGTGTAATGTTAAGGGATAACCTGATGGAAAGGATAAACTACACAGACGTGAATAGCGATGATCTATAAGAAATTGTTTCCAATGTTATCGAAAGGTAATGTAACAGAATGATGAAGCGAGGGTGAAAAGAACAATATCAGTTTATTCCTGACTTAAAAGATTATAATGAATCTAGATAAAAAAAAGTATTGTGGACGTACTGTAAGCTTATGGCTTAAAGATAACAAGAAAAAGACTGAAATAGAGGATGGGAATATACTGTAGGGATGGATTGGGACTCCCGCTTAAAGTGACAATCAGTTGCGAAAAACACTGAGGACATCCTGAGGCAGAAGACAGGAAAAGGTGGCCGATAGTGGGAAATAAATATGATTGTATACGAAAAAGGACAGAACAAGGAAGGACGTATAACTATTAAAGGAGAATGTACAGAGATCTAGGGAGTCAAGAATAAACAGACACAAGAGGCAACTTTCTATCGAAAATCTGATGCGAGTCGAAGGGAAATTAGAAAAGAAAAGCTTCCTTATGAAGATTATGTTTAGAAATACTGGTTTGGTGGGGAAAGTATGGTGCCTTAAATCTAACGATCAAATAGAAGGTACTAAACCAGACAACATATGGAGTTAAGACTAACTTTAGCAAAGATGAGGAATTATCCTGGAGAGACATATGTACTAAAACAGAAAAGAAGAGAGAAAACCAGAAAATCAGAATCAGATCAACTACTTCATGAAAACCATGATACCGATAAGGGTGGTGCAAGAAGCAGTAAAGGTAATCATACAGAGTCGTGGTAAAGTTCAGCTTTCATGGGAGTTCAGTTAAAGATACATTGAGGTACCTTAGATCCAAACGGGAATGATAATACGTTAATGTTCAATATCCTACCCTTTCAACGGCAGGCAGGGGCCCTTAATCCCTCTCAGAGGCTGTATATATATCCATTTGTTTGTCATGAACCGAAACATTATGATGAGAGAAAAGAATCCACACATAACTGATCGTCTCTCCTCTCGACTCAAACACCGGAAGTCGTGGGAGTTCACCGTTGGCGGACTGCTGGGAGGCGTGGGAGTTGCCAGCTACCACCCAACTGTTGAGCCTCATATTACATGCATCCTCGCTTCTTCCTTGTCACTGTTAATCTAATAACAATTGTTGTTCTCTAAACTGAATTTGTAGGGATAACTTTGATAATTGGGGAGATCACTCTTCCAAAATCATTCAAATAATTACATGTGAACTGCGCTAATATCATTTAACAATATTTTTAACTTCGAATATGCTGATAATGACTAGTCTACTAACTTAGGTAAGTGAATTGATATGAATGTTTTATCCTATTCATAGATTGATAGTTACATATCTTTATCTGTACTTTTCCTTTTTTACGAGATATTCCCACAGCAATATCCTATAATCGGTGTAAGAAATAACAATTCCTATTGTAAAATAAAGATTCGAGTAATAAATGTAAAAATTTGGTGTACTATCACTTCTAAGCTACAGTATAATTGAACAGTCTTGTCTCATCTGATGAGCCATGTTGAGTTGCTTGCTGTTAAGGATTGAAAAGTGTACGGATGGATTTGAGAAAGATTTTTTCAGTAACAAAGATGAGGATCCGTAGAACAAGATAAGCGAAGAGGTAGTACATTCAATACCTAAGGAAAATTGAGGAAAAATATCAACAAAATGATGAGAGGTGGGGCCCTACGAATGTAAAGTTTCCTCCCAGTATGCATAAACAGTTAATAACACACTCCAACACAAATACTCACTCACAAAAACAGATGAATACACACAACGATCGTACAAAACTAGAGACAATCACACTTATACCTACACTACACAAGCAAAAAATAGACAGAAATGTAAAGACTTCTACAAGTAAACGCCCAATCACTCCCTCACATGTACCCAGAATAAGCAGTATAAGTGAAGATAAAGTCATGAATTAACAAGGTCCATGAAAGTAATGCCTAACCAGGTCTGAATTGAAAGATTCGACCAAAAGATCAGAGTTAATCAAACATAAACAGGAAGAGCACTACAGTCTTATGTCAGGAGAGCTCATGGGAAGCCATGTTTAGCGCAGGCATTACCAAAATCCAGTTCGAATGATAAACAAGCTCGAAATATCTAGCTTGCAGAAGAGCTGCTTGAATTTTACGCAAGGCAAAAGGATTTTTCAAGAAATGAGAAGCCAAAATTTGGGTTAATGATGTCAGCATAACCCAAAATCTAACAAAACATGGAAGGAAGTTGTGTATATTGTCAATGGGAATTGCAAATTAGGGAGGGTAAACAGTCAGAGGATGTGTTGAACAGTAGGGACGAACCCTTTAAGATGAAAAAAGTAATAGGTTAGCTAAAGGAGAGAGATGGATCATGCTAGACTGAAGGTGATGGCAACTGACTAAACCCAACCAAATGTTGTCAGAAAGATGAGACGTTGAATGGAAAAAAAATGTGTCGATCGTGATATTTTTGACCTAAAAGAAGATACCGAACCTAGAGGGAACATTTTTCTTAAAAGAAGAAAAGATGAGGGATACTGCTCAGGAAACAGGTCTTTTTTATTATCTCCCTTTCAGAACAAGTTATCAGGAAGGCTTGGAAGACACAGAAGGAAGTGAAGGGGGTGAACACGAGAGATTACGTTCATGTCAGACAACATTAGTGTAGGCTTGTTACGGGAAATCTAGACATAAGGGAAAAAGAAGTTCATCAGGGTGCTAATCAATGTACTATATGTAAAGCTAAACACTAAGCAAATACAGCCTATGAAGAATGCGCCACTCCCAGCAAAAAGATACAATAAACCAGCAGATTTACCGATAAGATATGGTAAACAAATCAATATATTCTGTTGACTATGAACTGTTGGATAACAACAAGGATGCATAATCCAGATGATATGGGTTTTTTGAGAATGTATTCAGCAAAAAAAAAAATTGAACCACATGTGAATTTCTCTGAGTAAGGAAAGAGAAAGTAAACAGTAGACTGAATGGGTTAACCAATCTGTTTAGTGAAAAAGTTTGATTTTCTAAACAGTTTTCTAAACAGAAATCATAAAAATTTGATCCTTTAATCTTTACTTCTTAGGAAAAATAGAAGCGAACAAAGTTTGATTAGCTTGACACTGTGTTTTCCCTTCAGGAGGTTAGATGAATCGAATGAGGAATTACCAGAATGATAAGAGAACAGTCAGTATAAAACAAAATATTAGAAAGTTCAGCAGTGCAGAATAACGATAAAGCTTTCATTGTATAGGACTTTAATGAGATGAGACAATGAGGACAAACATGGAGCCATACAGGTACAAAACACATGAAGGATAAAGTTCTAGAGTATGCAACATACGTTTTGTACTAACCTATCATTGTCCACCCCAAAGTAGAGGCACAGGTATGCTATCTCAGTGCTGGACACATAACATCATCAATGGAGAACTACTTTGGAAAAAGCCTATGGAATGCTTAAAGAAAACTATACTCAGGGAAAGTTGGGATGTTTAAGAATAAGCAGCAGATCCAAAAGAAGAGAAAGCACAAAGAAGGAGACTATGAGAAATTGAACAAACACTTTAAGGACACAGATCGGGAGGCTAAACTCCAAAAGTTGGAGAGTGACACGCGATTCTGTTAAATCAAGATTGCAAAAGTAAGAAGGGTGTTACGTAAAGACCGTCATGAGTAGAAAGACAGGAGAGCAAACCCTAATACTACAATGAATGGCTTAGCGGGTCACGTCAGCAGGTAAAGACGAAAGGGATTCACTGATGAAAGGTGTAGGAAACAGCAGCCAGACAGTATGCGAAAGGTAAAAAAGAGGAAATACTTCATTAGTATAAGGAAGGAGGAATAAAAGAAGTGTGAACAAACTTCAGTAGGTAAGCGAAAGATAACTCCCAAAATATTTGATAAATTCATTGGAGGAGTACATCCGTAAAACATCAAACAATCAGACTATAGGATGTATATGGTAAAGTTAATGACACAGGTGAGATCATACGTGAAGAGTTGAATGTCAACTTTCAGAATATTGGCAGCTTCCAGCACAAATGGAGTGGGGAGTGATATCCTGGAGAGTACTAACTCGAGAGTCAGAACATGAGAAGACTCATACAGGAGTTGGACTCAAGGCTCGTGGACCAGATAGCATTTTACGTTTGTACTCATGGAGTGTACAGTTACCTTGGACAGGTTGATGAAGATGTTGTTCAGGTGGGTAGTGTACAAACAGAAGGGAGGAGAAAATATACAACAACAACGTCTGAGAAAACTGACATGAAAACAGCCCAACACTTGACTTGTTCTCTTGTGTTATCAGTTGGAGGAAACAGTCAGGAATGAGATTCAGGAATCATGAATTAGTAGGAATAACTTAAATGAGACGCAAATTAGATTTAGAACAAAATTATGCAAAAAGAGACGTTTGTGAGAAAGTATTCCTCTTCAAAAAGAGAGGAATTGATGAATCGGGTATTCTAAAAAAGACTACGAGAAGCTTTTACTACTGTTCCTCACCGGACATTTATAAAAGGCTAGATGCACAGGCGTGCTACTGAAAAGGTAAGATATCTATTCAAATGAAAACGGCCAGACGACACATCTTAGGCGAGCCCTTCTGGATCAGGTGAGGCCATCAGGTGGGTTCTACCAGGCTCAGTGCCACTCTTTAAGTAAATGACTGACCAGATGAAATAGAATGATGGTTTGATTATGCTTCTGACAATAAGAGCACCAGTTGCAGCAGTGGTTGTGTTGTTCTTGTGAGAAACAATAGCAGCGACTTGAATGAGTGATTGCGTAGTCCATGTGAGGCATAATAAGAGCAAAAACTGCAGCTAAGCCATCCTTATGAGACACAATCAGAACACCAGCTGAAGCAGTGACTGAGTCGTCCTAGTGAGACACTATAAGAACACCGCTGCGCAGTGACTGAGTCGTCCTAGTGAGACACAATAAAAACACCAGCTGCAACAGTGACTGAGTCCTCCTTATGAGACACAGTGAGAACACCAGCTGCAATAGTGGCTTATCCGTCCTAGTGAGACACAATTACAACATCAGTTGCAACAGTGGCTTAGCCGTCCTTATGAGACACAATAAGAACACCAGCTGAAGCAGTGACTGAGTCGTCCTAGTGAGACACAATAAGAACACCAGCTGAGCAATGACTGAGTCGTCCTAGTGCGACACAATAAGAACACCAGCTGAGCAATGACTGAGTCGTCCTAGTGAGACACAATAAGAACACCAGCTGAAGCAGTGACTGAGTCGTCCTAGTGAGATGCAATGAGAACACCAGCTGCAACAGTGACTGAGTCGTCCTAGCTAGACACAATAAGAACACCAGCTGAAGCAGTGATTGAGTCGTCCTAGTGAGACACAATAAGGACACCAGCTGTAACAGTGGCTGAACTGTCCTTATGAGACACAATAACACCAGCTGCAACAATGGTTGAGTCGTCCTTATGAGACACAATATGAGGAACAACTGCAGCATTGGCTGAGTCGTCCAAGTGAGCCACGATATAAGCACCAGCTGCAGCAGTGGCTGGGTCGCCCTAGAGGTGCACAGTATGTGCACCAGCTGCAGTAGTGTCTACGATGGTACCTTAGTCATTGCTTTGATTGATCTTCTGTTTGTTCTCTTTTTTATGGTTCCAGTTTGCCTTGGTATTCTTTGTGTGTGTGTATGTGTATGTGTGTGTGTGTGTGTGTGTGTGTGTGTGTGTGTGTGTGTGTGTGTGTGTGTGTGTGTGTGTGTGTGTGTTTGTGTGTGTGTGTGTGTGTGTGTGTGTGTGTGTGTGTGTGTGTGTGTGTGTGTGTGTGTGTGTGTGTGTGTGTGTTTGTGTGCTTCGTCAATTTTCTATTGTTTTGTTCTCTCTTCGTCCTTCTCCATATTCTTCGTCAAATCATATATCATCTCTTCACCTTTCGTCATATATTTCTAAGGTAATTCTTTCATCTTATTAGATCTAATCTACTATTTCATTATCATTAATTTCCACTGTTCTTAGTCATGTCCTTCTTTTCATCACATTTTCTAGTTTTATTTCTATTGTTCTACTTTTATCAAATCAGTTAGTTTCTTATCCTTAGCGTTAACAGTATTCTTTTCTTTCCTTATCATTTTCTTCTCTAACTGTTCTGTGTTCTGTTTTCTCTCCTTTTCCACTCCCTCTTTATTTTTTTTCAGTTTTATAGTTTTCTTTCTTGCCCTTTTCTAATTACTCCTTTCTCTTCTCTACCTCCTTCTCCCTCTCCCTTTCTTCTTTATCTTTCTCCCTTTCGTGTCCTACTTCTTTCCTCTATACTTCCTCCTAATTCTCCTCTTCTCACTTCTTTTTCTCTTTCCTTTACTACTGATGCACCACCAAAACTCATGTGTTCCACTGCCTTCGTATCTCGCGTCCGAAATCATGACTATTACAGCTGTTACAAGCTTCACCATGAGTCAAATATGTGTCTTGATGTCACTACCTTCATGATAAGCCAAATTTGTCCTTGTCACAACCTTCATCATGAGCCAAATATATGTCTTAATATTACAACTATCATGTTGAGCCAAATTTGTTATTGTCACAACCTTCGTCATGAGCCAAATATATGTCTTACTATTACAACCATCATTTTGAGCCAAATATATGTTTTAATGGCATCACGTAAAATGTTTTTCGACTGTAAAATGTTAAATATTCACTAGAAATTCGTGAATGATAAACATTGGCAAAAGATTTTATTTACCTTACGCTGAGTTATGAGTAGTTAGAGAGAGAGAGAGAGAGAGAGAGAGAGAGAGAGAGAGAGAGAGAGAGAGAGAGAGAGAGAGAGAGAGAGAGAGAGAGAGAGAGAGAGAGAGGGAGGGAGAGAGAGAGAGAGAGAGAGAGAGAGAGAGAGAGAGAGAGAGAGAGAGAGAGAGAGAGAGAGAGAGAGAGAGAGAGAGAGAGAGAGAGAGAGAGAGAGAGAGAGAGAGAGAGAGGGAGGGAGGGAGAGAGAGAGAGAGAGAGAGAGAGAGAGAGAGAGAGAGAGAGAGAGAGAGAGAGAGAGAGAGAGAGAGGGAGGGAGAGAGAGAGAGAGAGAGAGAGAGAGAGAGAGAGAGAGAGAGAGAGAGAGAGAGAGAGTTACACAGATACATACACACACCACATAGCACCAAGATCACCAAGATTCAAGCAAGGTCCAAGCAAGGCTCTCTTCCTATCCTCCATGGAAAACAGGTAGAGGAAACATCATGTAGGATTTATATGCTTGATGGAAATTTTTATAGAAAAATTGTTAAAGGAGAATGAACATGAATATATCATGCATCCCATCACCAGCGACATGCATCGCTTCACTGTCTGTTCAAATACAGTTGCAAGGATAAACTTGAGCTCTAGCCTCTCGACTTCTCATGTCTATAATACTCCTGATGTGGAAGAATGGCACAATAATACATTCTTGCTTTCCTAAAACAGACGACACGTGTTAATCAACGTTGGTATGTTACCGCAGCCTGTCCAGGGAGAGATCGATGGCTGAGATGGTAGCATTATATAGCACTACGTTAAGAAGATTCATTAAACGAATTATTCAGTAACATAGAATGGCAAATGATCAAGCCTACTGTTGAAGATAGTAGGAGTTGTTTTTAACAATGATTTCATAAACCTTTTTCCACGCATCAATAATGTCGCTGGTAAAGAAATATTAAATATATTCCAGATTACCTTGTTGATGTCTGTTTCTTTCTTATGTTAGATGACACGGCAGGGATATCTGAGGCCAGAATCAGTGCCATCTTATTAATACACACACACACACACACACACACACACACACACAAACACACACACACACACACACACACACATATATATATAAATATATATATATATATATATATATATATATATATATATATATATATATATATATATATATATATATATATATATATATATATATATATATATATATATATATATATATATATACATATATGTAGGTTTGCGGCAGGGGTGTGTGATGTCTCCATGGTTGTTTAATTTGTTTATGGATGGGGTTGTTAGGGAGGTAAATGCAAGAGTTTTGGAAAGAGGGGCAAGTATGAAGTCTGTTGGGGATGAGAGAGCTTGGAGAGTGAGTCAGTTGTTGTTCGCTGATGATACAGCGCTGGTGGCTGATTCATGTGAGAAACTGCAGAAGCTGGTGACTGAGTTTGGTAAAGTGTGTGGAAGAAGAAAGTTAAGAGTGAATGTGAATAAGAGCAAGGTTATTAGGTACAGTAGGGTCAAGTCAATTGGGAGGTGAGTTTGAATGGAGAAAAACTGGAGGAAGTGAAGTGTTTTAGATATCTGGGAGTGGATCTGGCAGCGGATGGAACCATGGAAGCGGAAGTGGATCATAGGGTGGGGGAGGGGGCGAAAATTCTGGGGGCCTTGAAGAATATGTGGAAGTCGAGAACATTATCTCGGAAAGCAAAAATGGGTATGTTTGAAGGAATAGTGGTTCCAACAATGTTGTATGGTTGCGAGGCGTGGGCTATGGATAGAGTTGTGCGCAGGAGGATGGATGTGCTGGAAATGAGATATTTGAGGACAATGTGTGGTGTGAGGTGGTTTGATCGAGTGAGTAACGTAAGGGTAAGAGAGATGTGTGGAAATAAAAAGAGCGTGGTTGAGAGAGCAGAAGAGGGTGTTTTGAAGTGGTTTGGGCACATGGAGAGAATGAGTGAGGAAAGATTGACCAAGAGGATATATGTGTCGGAGGTGGAGGGAACGAGGAGAAGAGGGAGACCAAATTGGAGGTGGAAAGATGGAGTGAAAAAGATTTTGTGTGATCGGGGCCTGAACATGCAGGAGGGTGAAAGGAGGGCAAGGAATAGAGTGAATTGGAGCGATGTGGTATACCGGGGTTGACGTGCTGTCAGTGGATTGAATCAAGGCATGTGAAGCGTCTGGGGTAAGCCATGGAAAGCTGTGTAGGTATGTATATTTGCGTGTGTGGACGTATGTATATACATGTGTATGGGGGGGGTTGGGCCATTTCTTTGGTCTGTTTCCTTCCGCTACCTCGCAAACGCGGGAGACAGCGACAAAGTATAATAAAAGAAAATAATATACATATATATATATATATATATATATATATATATATATATATATATATATATATATATATATATATATATATACATATGTATTTATATATATATATATATATATATATATATATATATATATATATATATATATATATATATATATATATATATATATATATATATATTTTTTATTTTTTTTTTTTACTTTGTCGCTGTCTCCCGCGTTTGCGAGGTAGCGCAAGGAAACAGACGAAAGAAATGGCCCAACCCACCCACTCTTCCTACACGTACACATGCCTTACATCCTCGATAAAAACTTTTCACTGCTTCTAACAACTTCCCTCCCACACCATATATTCTTAATACCTTCCACAGAGCATCTCTATCAACTCTATCATATGCCTTCTCCAGATCCATAAATGCTACATACAAATCCATTTGCTTTTCTAAGTATTTCTCACATACATTCTTCAAAGCAAACACCTGATCCACACATCCTCTACCACTTCTGAAACCACACTGCTCTTCCCCAATCTGATGCTCTGTACATGCCTTCACCCTTTCAATCAATACCCTCCCATATAATTTACCAGGAATACTCAACAAACTTATACCTCTGTAATTTGAGCACTCACTCTTATCCCCTTTGCGTTTGTACAATGGCACTATGCACGCATTCCGCCAATCCTCAGGCACCTCACCATGAGTCACACATACATTAAATAACCTTACCAACCAGTCAACAATACAGTCACCCCCTTTTTTAATAAATTCCACTGCAATACCATCCAAACCTGCTGCCTTGCCGGCTTTCATCTTCCGCAAAGCTTTCACTACCTCTTCTCTGTTTACCAAATCATTCTCCCTAACCCTCTCACTTTGCACACCACCTCGACCAAAACACCCTATATCTGCCACTCTATCATCAAACACATTCAACAAACCTTCAAAATACTAACTCCATCTCCTTCTCACATCACCACTACTTGTTATCACCTCCCCATTTGCGCCCTTCAATGAATTTCCCATTTGCTCCCTTGTCTTACGCACTTTATTTACCTCCTTCCAGAACATCTTTTTATTCTCCCTAAAATTTAATGATACTCTCTCACCCTAACTCTCATTTGCCCTTTTTTTCACCTCTTGCACCTTTCTCTTGACCTCCTGTCTCTTTCTTTTATACATCTCCCACTCAATTGCATTTTTTCCCTGCAAAAATCGTCCAAATGCCTCTCTCTTCTCTTTCACTAATACTCTTACTTCTTCATCCCACCACTCACTACCCTTTCTAATCAACCCACCTCCCACTCTTCTCATGCCACAAGCATCTTTTGCGAAATCCATCACTGATTCCCTAAATACATCCCATTCCTCCCCCACTCCCCTTACTTCCATTGTTCTCACCTTTTTCCATTCTGTACTCAGTCTCTCCTGGTACTTCCTCACACAGGTCTCCTTCTCAAGCTCACTTACTTATATATATATATATATATATATATATATATATATATATATATATATATATATATATATATATATATATATATATATATATATATATATATATATTCATATACATATGTATATATATATATATATATATATATATATATATATATATATATATATATATATATATATATATATATATACATATATATATATATATATATATATATATATATATATATATATATATTTTTTTTTTTTATTATACTTTGCCGCTGTCTCCCGCGTTTGCGAGGAAGCGCAAGGAAACAGACGAAAGAAATGGCCCAACCCCCCCCCCATACACATGTATATACATACGTCCACACACGCAAAATATACATACCTACACAGCTTTCCATGGTTTACCCCAGACGCTTCACATGTCCTGCTTCAATCCACTGACAGCACGTCAACCCCGGTATACCACATCGCTCCAATTCACTCTATTCCTTGCCCTCCTCTCACCCTCCTGCATGCTCAGGCCCCGATCACACAAAATCTTTTTCACTCCATCTTTCCACCTCCAATTTGGTTTCCCTCTTCTCCTTGTTCCCTCCACCTCCGACACATATATCCTCTTGGTCAATCTTTCCTCACTCATCCTCTCCATGTGCCCAAACCACTTCAAAACACCCTCTTCTGCTCTCTCAACCACGCTCTTTTTATTTCCACACATCTCTCTTACCCTTACGTTACTCACTCGATCAAACCACCTCACACCACACATTGTCCTCAAACATCTCATTTCCAGCACATCCATCCTCCTGCGCACAACTCTATCCATAGCCCACGCCTCGCAACCATACAACATTGTTGGAACAACTATTCCTTCAAACATACCCATTTTTGCTTTCCGAGATAATGTTCTCGACTTCCACACATTATTTAAGGCCCCCAGGATTTTCGCCCCCTCCCCCACCCTATGATCCACTTCCGCTTCCATGGTTCCATTCGCTGCCAGATCCACTCCCAGATATCTAAAACACTTCACTTCCTCCAGTTTTTCTCCATTCAAACTCACCTCCCAATTGACTTGACCCTCAACCCTACTGTACCTAATAACCTTGCTCTTATTCACATTTACTCTTAACTTTCTTGTTCCACACATTTTTCCAAACTCAGTCACCAGCTTCTGCAGTTTCTCACATGAATCAGCCACCAGTACTGTATCATCAGCGAACAACAACTGACTTACTTCCCAAGCTCTCTCATCCCCAACAGACTTCATACTTGCCCCTCTTTCCAAAACTCTTGCATTTACCTCCCTAACAACCCCATCCATAAAAAAATTAAACAACCATGGAGACATCACACACCCCTGCCGCAAACCTACATTCACTGAGAACCAATCACTTTCCTCTCTTCCTACACGTACACATGCCTTACATCCTCGATAAGAACTGCCATTGACGTTTGTGTAAATAAATTATACATTTCCTTTTCTCCATAGCCAGAGGTTGAACCATTATGTGACATTCTGTTTTTCATTCATTTCAAACTAGAAGTTTCAGTTTTCTAAATTGTTTCTTACATTTCTCATATGTATATATATGTATGTGTGTGTGTGTGTATATGTGCGTATGTATGTGTATGTGTGTGTATGTGTATATGTATATATGTATGTATGTTATCCCTGGGGATAGGGGTGAAAGAATACTTCCCACGTATTCCTAGCGTGTCGTAGAAAGCGACTAGAGGGGACGGGAGCGGGGGGCCAGAAATCCTCCCCTCCTTGTATTAACTTTCTAAAATGGGAAACAGAAATATATATATGTTATATATATATATATATATATATATATATATATATATATATATATATATATATATATATATATATATATATATATATATATATATATATATATATATATATATATATATATATATATATATATATATATATATATATATATATATATATATATATATATATATATACAAATGAGAGCAAATGGGAACTTCAGTGAAGGGCGCAAATGGGGAGGTGATAACAAGTAGTGGTGATGTGAGAAGGAGATGGAGTGAGTATTTTGAAGGTTTGTTGAATGTGTTTGATGATAGAGTGGCAGATATAGGGTGTTTTGGTCGAGGTGGTGTGCAAAGTGCGAGGGTTAGGGAAAATGATTTGGTAAACAGAGAAGAGGTAGTAAAAGCTTTGCGGAAGATGAAAGCCGGCAAGGCAGCAGGTTTGGATGGTATTGCAGTGGAATTTATTAAAAAAGGGGGTGACTGTATTGTTGACTGGTTGGTAAGGTTATTTAATGTATGTATGACTCATGGTGAGATGCCTGAGGATTGGCGGAATGCGTGCATAGTGCCATTGTACAAGGCAAAGGGATAAGAGTGAGTGCTCAAATTACAGAGGTATAAGTTTGCTGAGTATTCCTGGCAAATTATATGGGAGGGTATTGATTGAGAGGGTGAAGGCATGTACAGAGCATCAGATTGGGGAAGAGCAGTGTGGTTTCAGAAGTGGTAGAGGATGTGTGGATCAGGTGTTTGCTTTGAAAAATGTATGTGAGAAATACTTAGAAAAGCAAATGGATTTGTATGCAGCATTTATGGATCTGGAGAAGGCATATGATAGAGTTGATAGAGTTGCTCTGTGGAAGGTATTAAGAATATATGGTGTGGGAGGCAAGTTGTTAGAAGCAGTGAAAGTTTTATCGAGGATGTAAGGCATGTGTACGTGTAGGAAGAGAGGAAAGTGATTGGTTCTCAATGAATGTAGGTCTGCGGCAGGGGTGTATTATGTCTCCATGGTTGTTTAATTTGTATATGGATAGGGTTGTTAGAGGGATGAATGCAAGACTTTTCAAAAGAGGGGCAAGTATGAAGTCTGTTGGGGATGAGAGAGATTGGGAAGTGAGTCAGTTGTTGTTCGCTGATGATACAGCGCTGGTGGCTGATTTTGTGAGAATGTGAGAAACTGCAGAAGCTGGTGACTGAGTTTGGTAAAGTGTGTGAAAGAAGAAGGTTAAGAGTAAATATGAATAAGAGCAAGGTTATTAGGTACAGTAGGGTTGAGGGTCAAGTCAATTGGGAGGTGAGTTTGAATGGAGAAAAACTGGAGGAAGTGAAGTGTTCTAGATATCTGGGAGTGGATCTGGCAGCGGATGGAAACATGGAAGCGGAAGTGGATCATAGGGTGGGGGAGGGGGCGAAAATTCTGGGAGCCTTGAAGAATGTGTGGAAGTCGAGAACATTATCTCGGAAAGCAAAAATGGGTATGTTTGAAGGAATAGTGGTTCCAACAATGTTGTATGGTTGCGAGGCGTGGATTATGGATAGAGTTGTGCGCAGGAGGATGGATGTGCTGAAATGAGATGTTTGAGGACAATATGTGGTGTGAGGTGGTTTGATCGAGTAAGTAACGTAAGGGTAAGAGAGATGTGTGGAAATAAAAAGAGCGTGGTTGAGAGAGCAGAAGAGGGTGTTTTGAAATGGTTTGGGCACGTGGAGAGAATGAGTGAGGAAAGATTGACCAAGAGGATATATGTGTCGGAGGTGGAGGGAACGAGGAGAAGAGGTAGACCAAATTGGAGGTGGAAAGATGGAGTGAAAAAGATTTTGTGTGATCGGGGCCTGAACATGCAGGAGGGTGAAAGGAGGGCAAGGAATAGAGTGAATTGGAGCGATGTGGTACACCGGGGTTGACGTGCTGTCAGTGGATTGAATCAAGGCATGTGAAGCGTCTGGGGTAAACCATGGAAAGCTGTGTAGGTATGTATATTTGCGTGTGTTTCCGTATGTATATACATGTGTATGGGGGTGGGTTGGGCCATTTCTTTCGTCTGTTTCCTTGCGCTACCTCGCAAACGCGGGAGACAGCGACAAAGCAAAAAAAAAAAAAAAATATATATATATATATATATATATATATTTATATATATATATATATATATATATATACGTATGTGTATATATATATATATATATATATATATATATATATATATATATATATATATATATATATATATATATATATATATATATATATATATATATATATAAATAAATATATATATATATATATATATATATATATATATATATATATATATATATATATATATATATATATATATATATATATATATATATATATATATATATATATATATATATATATATATATATATATATATATATGAAAGCTTTGCGGAAGATGAAAGCAGGCAAGGCAGCAGGTTTGGATGGTATTGCAGTGGAATTTATTAAAAAAGGGGGTGACTGTATTGTTGACTGGTTGGTAAGGTTATTTAATGTATGTATGACTCATGGTGAGGTGCCTGAGGATTGGCGGAATGCGTGCATAGTGCCATTGTACAAAGGCAAAGGGGATAAGAGTGAGTGCTCAAATTACAGAGGTATAAGTTTGTTGAGTATTCCTGGTAAATTATATGGGAGGGTATTGATTGAGAGGGTGAAGGCATGTACAGAGCATCAGATTGGGGAAGAGCAGTGTTGTTTCAGAAGTGGTAAAGTATGTGTGGATCAGGTGTTTGCTTTGAAGGATGTATGTGAGAAATACTTAGAAAAGCAAATGGATTTGTATGTAGCATTTATGGATCTGGAGAAGGCATATGATAGAGTTGATAGAGATGCTCTGTGGAAGGTATTAAGAATATATGGTGTGGGAGGAAAGTTGTTAGAAGCAGTGAAAAGTTTTTATCGAGGATGTAAGGCATGTGTACGTGTAGGAAGAGAGGAAATTGATTGGTTCTCAGTGAATGTAGGTTTGCGGCAGGGGTGTGTGATGTCTCCATGGTTGTTTAATTTGTTTATGGATGGGGTTGTTAGGGAGGTAAATGCAAGAGTCCTGGAAAGAGGGGCAAGTATGAAGTCTGTTGGGGATGAGAGAGCTTGGGAAGTGAGTCAGTTGTTGTTCGCTGATGATACAGCGCTGGTGGCTGATTCATGTGAGAAACTGCAGAAGCTGGTGACTGAGTTTGGTAAAGTGTGTGGAAGAAGAAAGTTAAGAGTAAATGTGAATAAGAGCAAGGTTATTAGGTACAGTAGGGTTGAGGGTCAAGTCAATTGGGAGGTGAGTTTGAATGGAGAAAAACTGGAGGAAGTGAAGTGTTTTAGATATCTGGGAGTGGATCTGTCAGCGGATGGAACCATGGAAGCGGAAGTGGATCATAGGGTGGGGGAGGGGGCGAAAATTTTGGGAGCCTTGAAAAATGTGTGGAAGTCGAGAACATTATCTCGGAAAGCAAAAATGGGTATGTTTGAAGGAATAGTGGTTCCAACAATGTTGTATGGTTGCGAGGCGTGGGCTATGGATAGAGTTGTGCGCAGGAGGATGGATGTGCTGGAAATGAGATGTTTGAGGACAATGTGTGGTGTGAGGTGGTTTGATCGAGTGAGTAACGTAAGGGTAAGAGAGATGTGTGGAAATAAAAAGAGCGTGGTTGAGAGAGCAGAAGAGGGTGTTTTGAAATGGTTTGGGCACATGGAGAGAATGAGTGAGGAAAGATTGACCAAGAGGATATATGTGTCGGAGGTGGAGGGAACGAGGAGAAGAGGGAGACCAAATTGGAGGTGGAAAGATGGAGTGAAAAAGATTTTGTGTGATCGGGGCCTGAACATGCAGGAGGGTGAAAGGAGGGCAAGGAATAGAGTGAATTGGAGCGATGTGGTATACAGGGGTTGACGTGCTGTCAGTGGATTGAATCAAGGCATGTGAAGCGTCTGGGGTAAACCATGGAAAGCTGTGTAGGTATGTATATTTGCGTGTGTGGACGTGTGTATGTGCATGTGTATGGGGGGGGGGGGGTTGGGCCATTTCTTTCGTCTGTTTCCTTGCGCTACCTCGCAAACGCGGGAGACAGCGACAAAGTATAAAAAAAAAAAAAAAAAAAAATATATATATATATATATATATATATATATTTTATTTATCATTTTGCTTTGTCGCTGTCTCCCGCGTTAGCGAAGTTGCGCAAGGAAACAGACGAAAGAATGGCCCAACCCACCCACATAATGTATATACATACACATCCATATACGCAAATATACATACCTCTACATCTCAACGTATACATGTATATACACACACAGACATATACACATGTACATAATTCATACTGTCTGCCTTTATTCATTCCCATGGCCAAACCGCCACACATGAAATAACAACTCCCTCCCCCAGCATGTGCGCGAGGTACCACTAGGAAAAGACAACAAAGGCCACATTCGTTCACACTCAGTCTCTAGCTGTCATATAATAATGCACCGAAACCACAGCTCCCTTTCGACAATCAGGCCCCGCAGAACTTTCCATGGTTTACCCCAGACGCTTCACATGCCCTGGTTCAATCCATTGACAGCACGTTGATCCCGGTATACCACATCCTTCCAATTCACTGTATTTCTTGCACGCCCTTCACCCTCCTGCATGTTCAGGCCCCGATCACTTAAAATCTTTTTCACTCCATCTCTCCACTTCCAATTTGGTCTCCAACTTCTCATTCCCTCCACATCTGACACATATATCGCCTTGGTCAATCTTTCCTCACTCATTCTCTCCATGTGACCAAACCACTTGAAAAAACCCTCTTATGCTCTCTCAACCACACTCTTTTTATTACCACATATCTCTCTTACCCTATTATCATTTACTCGTCCAAACAACCTCACACCACATATTGTCCTCAAACATCTCATTTCCAGCACATCCACCCTCCTCCGCACAGCTCTATCTATAGCCCACGCCTCGCAACCATACAACATTGTTGGAACCACTATTCCTTCAGACATACCCATTTTTGCTTTCCGAGATAATGTTCTCAACTTCCACACATTCTTCAACGCTCCCAGAACTTTCGCCCCCTCCCCCACCGTATAATTCATTTCCGTTTCCATGGTTCCATCCACTGCCAAATTCACTCCCAGATATCTAAAACACTTTAATTCTTCCTTTACTTCTGGCCTTTACTTCTCCATTCAAACTTACCTCACAATTGATTTATCCCTCAACCCTACTGTACCTGATAACCTTGCTCTTATTCGCATTTACTCTCAGCTTTCTTCTCCCATACGCTTTAACAAACTCAGTCACCAGCTTCTGCAGCTTTTCACACAAATCAGCCACCAGCGTTGTATCATCAGCGAACAACAACTGACTCACTTCCCAAGCTCTCTCGTTCACAACAAACTGAATACTTGCCCCTCTTTCCAAAACTCTTTCATTCACCTCCCTAACAACACCATCCATAAACAAATTAAACAACCATGGAGACATCACACATTCTTCCCGCAAACCAACATTCACTGGGAACCAATCACTTTCCTCTCTTCCTACATGAACACATGCCTTAAATCCTTGATAAAACTTTCCACTGCTTCTAACAACTTGCCTCCCACACCATATATTCTTAATAACTTCCACTAAGCATCTCTATCAACTCTATCATATGCCTTCTCCAGATCCATAAATGCTACATACAAATACATTTGCTCATCTAGATATTTCTCATTGATTCGCACATCCTAGACAACTATATATATATATATATATATATATATATATATATATATATATATATATATATATATATATATATATATATATATATATATATATATATATATATATATATATATATATATATATATATATATATATATATATATATGTGTATATGTATATATATATGTATATTATCCCTGGGGATAGGGGTGAAAGGATACTTCCCACGTATTCCTCGCGTGTCGTAGAAAGCGACTAGAGGGGACGGGAGCGGGGGGCCAGAAATCGTCCCCTCCTTGTATTAACTTTCTAAAATGGGAAACAGAAGAAGGAGTCACGCGGGGAGTGCTCATCCTCCTCAAATGCTCAGAGTGGGGTGCCTAAATGTGTGTGGATGTAACCAAGATGTAAAAAAAGGAGAGATAGGTAGTATGTTTGAGGAAAGGAACCTGGATGTTTTGGCTCTGAGTGAAACGAAGCTCAAGGGTAAAGGGGAAGAGTGGTTTGGGAATGTCTGGGGAGTAAAGTCAGGGGTTAGTGAGAGGACAAGAGCAAGGGAAGGAGTAGCAATACTCCTGAAACAGGAGTTGTGGGAGTATGTGATAGTGTAAGAAAGTAAATTCTCGATTAATATGGGTAAAACTGAAAGTTGATGGAGAGAGGTGGGTGATTATTGGTGCATATGCACCTGGGCATGAGAAGAAAGATCAAGAGAGGCAAGTGTTTTGGGAGCAGCTGAATGAGTGTGTTAGTGGTTTTGATGCACGAGACCGGGTTATAGTGATGGGTGATTTGAATGCAAAGGTGAGTAATGTGGCAGTTGAAGGAATAATTGGTATACATGGGGTGTTCAGTGTTGTAAATGGAAATGGTGAAGAGCTTGTAGATTTATGTGCTGAAAAAGGACTGACGATTGGGAATACCTGGTTTAAAAAGCGAGATATACATAAGTATACTTATGTAAGTAGGAGAGATGGCCAGAGAGCGTTATTGGATTACGTGTTAATTGACAGGCGTGCGAAAGAGAGACTTTTGGATGTTAATGTGCTGAGAGGTGCAACTGGAGGGATGTCTGATCATTATCTTGTGGAGGCAAAGGTGAAGATTTGTATGGGTTTTCAGAAAAGAAGAGTGAATGTTGGGGTGAAGAGGGTGGTGAGAGTAAGTGAGCTTGAGAAGGAGACCTGTGTGAGGAAGTACCAGGAGAGACTGAGTACAGAATGGAAAAAGGTGAGAACAATGGAAGCAAGGAGAGTGGGGGAGGAATGGGATGTATTTAGGGAATCAGTGATGGATTGCGCAAAAGATGCTTGTGGCATGAGAAGAGTGGGAGGTGGGTTGATTAGAAAGGGTAGTGAGTGGTGGGATGAAGAAGTAAGAGTATTAGTGAAAGAGAAGAAAGAGGCATTCGGACGATTTTTGCAGGGAAAAAATGCAATTGAGTGGGAGATGTATAAAAGAAAGAGACAGGAGGTCAAGAGAAAGGTGCAAGAGGTGAAAAAAAGGGCAAATGAGAGTTGGGGTGAGAGAGTATCATTAAATTATAGGGAGAGTAAAAAGATGTTCTGGAAGGAGGTAAATAAAGTGCGTAAGACAAGGGAGCAAATGGGAACTTCAGTGAAGGGCGCAAATGGGGAGGTGATAACAAGTAGTTGTGATGTGAGAAGCAGATGGAGTGAGTATTTTGAAGGTTTGTTGAATGTGTTTGATGATAGAGTGGCAGATATAGGGTGTTTTGGTCGAGGTGGTGTGCAAAGTGAGAGGGTTAGGGAAAATGATTTGGTAAACAGAGAAGAGGTAGTGAAAGCTTTGCGGAAGATGAAAGCCGGCAAGGCAGCAGGCTTGGATGGTATTGCAGTGGAATTTATTAAAAAAGGGGGTGACTGTATTGTTGACTGGTTGGTAAGGTTATTTAATGTATGTATGACTCAAGGTGAGGTGCCTGAGGATTGGCGGAATGCGTGCATAGTGCCATTGTACAAAGGCAAAGGGGATAAGAGTGAGTGCTCAAATTACAGAGGTATAAGTTTGTTGAGTATTCCTGGTAAATTATATGGGACGGTTTTGATTGAGAGGGTGAAGGCATGTACAGAGCATCAGATTGGGGAAGAGCAGTGTGGTTTCAGAAGTGGTAGAGGATGTGTGGATCAGGTGTTTGCTTTGAAGAATGTATGTGAGAAATACTTAGAAAAGCAAATGGATTTGTATGTAGCATTTATGGATCTGGAGAAGGCATATGATAGAGTTGATAGAGATGCTCTGTGGAAGGTATTAAGAATATATGGTGTGGGAGGAAAGTTGTTAGAAGCAGTGAAAAGTTTTTATCGAGGATGTAAGGCATGTGTACGTGTAGGAAGAGAGGAAAGTGATTGGTTCTCAGTGAATGTAGGTTTGCGGCAGGGGTGTGTGATGTCTCCATTGTTGTTTAATTTGTTTATGGATGGGGTTGTTAGGGAGGTAAATGCAAGAGTTTTGGAAAGAGGGGCAAGTATGAAGTCTGTTGGGGATGAGAGAGCTTGGGAAGTGAGTCAGTTGTTGTTCGCTGATGATACAGCGCTGGTAGCTGATTCATGTGAGAAACTGCAGAAGCTGGTGACTGAGTTTGGTAAAGTGTGTGGAAGAAGTAAGTTAAGTGTAAACGTGAATAAGAGCAAGGTTATTAGGTACAGTAGGGTTGAGGGTCAAGTCAATTGGGAGGTGAGTTTGAATGGAGAAAAACTGGAGGAAGTGAAGTGTTTTAGATATCTGGGAGTGGAGCTGGCATCGGATGGAACCATGGAAGCGGAAGTGGATCATAGGGTGGGGGAGGGGGCGAAAATTCTGGGGGCCTTGAAGAATGTGTGGAAGTCGAGAACATTATCTCGGAAAGCAAAAATGGGTATGTTTGAAGGAATAGTGGTTCCAACAATGTTGTATGGTTGCGAGGCGTGGGCTAGGGATAGAGTTGTGCGCAGGAGGATGGATGTGCTGGAAATGAGATGTTTGAGGACAATGTGTGGTGTGAGGTGGTTTGATCGAGTGAGTAACGTAAGGGTAAGAGAGATGTGTGGAAATAAAAAGAGCGTGGTTGAGAGAGCAGAAGAGGGTGTTTTGAAGTGGTTTGGGCACATGGAGAGGATGAGTGAGGAAAGATTGACCAAGAGGATATATCTGTCGGAGGTGGAGGGAGCAAGGAGAAGAGGGAGACCAAATTAGAGGTGGAAAGATGGAGTGAAAAAGATTTTGTGTGATCGGGGCCTGAACATGCAGGAGGGTGAAAGGAGGGCAAGGAATAGAGTGAATTGGAGCGATGTGGTATACCGGGGTTGACGTGCTGTCAGTTGATTGAATCAAGGCATGTGAAGCGTCTGGGGTAAACAATGGAAAGCTGTGTAGGTATGTATATTTGCGTGTGTGGACGTATGTATATACATGTGTATGGGGGGGCTGGGTCATTTCTTTCGTCTGTTTCCTTGCGCTACCTCGCAAACGCGGGAGACAGCGACAAAGTAAAAAAAAAAAAAAAAAAAGAAGAAAAATATATATATATATATATATATATATATATATATATATATATATATATATATATATATATATATATATATATATATATATATATATATATATCTGTTTCTTCTCGTTTTTTCATACTATTCGCCATTTCCCGCATTAGCGACGTAGCGTTAAGAACAGAGGTCTGGGCCATTGAGGGAATACCCTCACCTGACCCCCTTCTCTGTTCTTTTTTTTTGGAAAATTAAAGAAAAAAAAATGAGAGGGGAGGATTTCCAGCCCCCCGCTCCCTTCCCTTTTAGTCGCCTTCTACGACACGCAGGGAATACGTGGGAAGTATTCTTTCTCCCCTATCCCTAGTGATAAAATATATATATATATATATCCTGGTGATAGGGGAGAAAGAATACTTCCCACGTATTCCCTGCTTGTCGTAGAAGGCGACTAAAAGGGGAGGGAGCGGGTGTCTGGAAATCCTCCCCTCTCGTTTTTTTTTTTTTTTTAATTTTCCAAAAGAAGGAACAGAGAAGGGGGCCAGGTGAGGATTTTCCCTCTAAGGCCCAGTCCTCTGTTCTTAACGCTACCTCGCAAATGCGGGAAATGGCGAATCGTATGAAAAAAAAAAAAATATATATATATATATACATATATATATATATATATATATATATATATATATATATATATATATATATATATATATATATATATATATATATATATATATATATATACATATATATATATATATATATATATTATTTATATTTATTTTGCTTTGTCGCTGTCTCCCGCGTTTGCGAGGTAGCGCAAGGAAACGGACGAAAGATATTTCCCAACCCACCCACATACAGATGTATATACATACACGTCCACACACGCAAATATACATACCTACACATCTCAATGTACACATATATATACACACACAGACACATACATATATACCCATGCACATAGTTCACACAGTCTGCCTTTATTAATTCCCATCGCCACCTCGTCACAAATGGAATACCATCCCTCTCCCCCCTCAAGTGTGCGAGGTAGCGCTTGGAAAAGACAACAAAGGCCCCATTCGTTCACACTCAGTCTCTAGCTGTCATGCAATAATGCCCGAGACCACAGCTCCCTTTCCACAACCAAGCCCCACACAAGTTTCCATGGTTTACCCAAGACGCTTCACATGCCCTGATTCAATCCACTGACAGCACGTCAACCCCGGTATACCACATCCATCCAATTCACTCTATTCCTTGCCCGCCTTTCACCCTCCTGCATGTTCAGGCTCCGATCACACAAAATCTTTTTCACTCCATCTTTCCAACTCCAATTTGGTCTCCCACTTCTCCTCGTTCCCTCCACCTCCGACACATATATCCTCTTGGTCAATCTTTCCTCACTCATTCTCTCCATGTGCCTAAACGATTTCAAAACACCCGCTTCTGCTCTCTCAACCACGCTCTTTTTATTTCCACATATCTCTCTTACCCTTAGATTACTTACTCGATCAAACCACCTCACACCACATATTGTCCTCAAACATCTCATTTCCAGCACATCCACCCTCCTGCGCAAAACTCTATCTATAGCCCACGCCTCGCAACCATAAAACATTGTTGGAACGACTATTCCTTCAAACATACCCATTTTTGCTTCCGAGATAATGTTCTCGACTTCCACACATTCTTCAAGGCTCCCAAAATTCCCCCCCCCCCCCCCATTGATTCACATCCGCCTCCATGGTTCCATCCGCTGCCAGGTCCACTCCCAAATATCTAAAACACTTTACTTCCACCAGTTTTTCTCCATTCAAACTTACCTCCCAATTGACGACACTCAACACTACTGTACTTAATAACCTTGCTCTTATTCACATTTACTCTTAACTCTCTTCTTTCACACACTTTACCAAACTCAGTCACTAGCTTCTGCAGTTTCTCATATGAATCAACCACCAGCGTTGTATCATCAGCGAACAACAACTGACTCACTTCCCAAGCTCTCTCATCCACAACAGACATCATACTTGCCCCTCTTTCCAAAACTTTTGCATTCACCTCCCTAACAACCCCATCCATAAACAAATTAAACAACCATGGAGACATCACACACCAATGCTGCAAACCTACATTCACTGAGAACCAATCACATTCCTCCATATATATATATATATATATATATATATATATATATATATATATATATATATATATATATATATATATATATATATATATATATTTTTTTTTTTTTTTTTTTTTTTTTTCATACTATTCGCTATTTCCCGCAATAGCGAGGTAGCGTTAAGAACAGAGGACTGGGCCTTTGAGGGAATATCCTCACCTGGACCTCTCCTCTGTTCCTTCTTTTGGAAAAAAAAAAAAAAAAAAAAAAAAAAAAAAAAAAGATAAAATAAAAAGATGTTCTGGAAGGAGGTAAATAAAGTGCGTAAGACAAGGGAGCAAATGGGAACTTCAGTGAAGGGCGCAAATTAGGAGGTGATAACAAGTAGTGGTGATGTGAGAAGGAGATGGAGTTAGTATTTTGAAGGTTTGTTGAATGTGTTTGATGATAGAGTGGCAGATATAGGGTGTTTTGGTCGAGGTTGTGTGCAAAGTGAGAGGGTTAGGGAAAATGATTTGTTAAACAGAGAAGAGGTAGTAAAAGCTTTGCGGAAGATGAAAGCCGGCAAGTCAGCAGGTTTGAATGGTATTGCAGTGGAATTTATCAAAAAAGGGGGTGACTGTATTATTGACTGGTTGGTAAGGTTATTTAATGTATGTATGACTCATGGTGAGGTGCATGAGGATTGGCGGAATGCGTGCATAGTGCCATTGTACAAAGGCAAAGGGGATAAGAGTGAGTGCTCAAATTACAGAAGTTTAAGTTTGTTGAGTATTCCTGGTAAATTATATGGGAGGGTATTGATTAAGAGGGTAAAGGCATGTACAGAGCATCAGATTGGGGAAGAACAGTGTGGTTTCAGAAGTGGTAGAGGATGTGTGGATCAGGTGTTTGCTTTGAAGAATGTATGTGAGAAATACTTAGAAAAGCAATTGGATTTGTATGTAGCATTTATGGATCTGGGGAAGGCATATGATAGAGTTAATAGAGATGCTCTGTGGAAGGTATTAAGAATATATGGTGTGGGAGGCAAGTTGTTAGAAGCAGTGAAAAGTTTTTATCGAGGATGTAAGGCATGTGTACGTGTAGGAAGAGAGGAAAGTGATTGGTTCTCAGTGAATATAGGTTTGCGGCAGGGGTGTGTGATGTCTCCATGGTTGTTTAATTTGTTTATGGATGGGGTTGTTAGGGAGGTGAATGCAAGAGTTTTGGAAAGAGGGGCAAGTATGAAGTGTGTTGGGGATGAGAGATCTTGGGAATTGAGTCAGTTGTTGTTCGCTGATGATACAGCGCTGGTGGCTGATTCATGTGAGAAACTGCAGAAGCTGGTGACTGAGTTTGGTAAAGTGTGTGAAAGAAGATAGTTAAGAGTAATTGTGAATAAGAGCAAGGTTATTAGGTACAGTAGGGTTGAGGGTCTAGTCAATTGGGAGGTAAGTTTGAATGGAGAAAAACTGGAGGAAGTAAAGTTTTTTAGATATGACAGTGGATGGAACCATGGAAGCGGAAGTGGATCATAGGGTGGGGGAGGGGCGAAAATTCTGGGAGCCTTGAAGAATGTGTGGAAGTCGAGAACATTATCTCGGAAAGCAAAGTTGGGTATGTTTGAAGGAATAGTGGTTCCAAGAATGTTGTATGGTTGCGAGGCGTGGGCTATGGATAGAGTTGTGCGCAGGAGGATGGATGTGCTGGAAATGAGATGTTTGAGGACAATGTGTGGTGTGAGGTGGTTTGATCGAGTAAGTAACGTAAGGGTAAGAGAGATGTGTGGAAATAAAAAAAGCGTGGTTTAGAGAGCAGAAGAGGGTGTTTTGAAATGGTTTGGGCACATGGAGAGAATGAGTGAGGAAAGATTGACCAAGAGGATATATGTGTCGGAGGTGGAGGGAACGAGATGTGGAAGACCAAATCGGAGGTGTAAAGATGGAGTGAAAAAGATTTTGTGTGATCGGGGCCTGAACATGCAGGAGGGTGAAAGGACGGCAAGGAATAGAGTGAATTGGATGGATGTGGTATACAGGGGTTGACGTGCTGTCAATGGATTGAATCAGGGCATGTAAAGCGTCTGGGGTAAACCATGGAAAGCTGTATATGTATGTATATTTGCGTGTGTGGACGTATGTGTATACATGTGTATGGGGGTGGGTTGGGCCATTTCTTTCGTCTGTTTCCTTGCGCTACCTCGCACGCGCGGGAGACAGCGACAAAAAAGGTACAGTAGGGTTGAGGGTCAAGTCAATTGGGAGGTGAGTTTGAATGGTGAAAAACTGGAGGAAGTGAAGTGTTTTAGATATCTGGGAGTGGATCTGTCAGCGGATGGAACCATGGAAGCGAAAGTGGATCATAGGGTGGGGGAGGGGGCGAAAATTTTGGGAGCCTTGAAAAATGTGTGGAAGTCGAGAACATTATCCCGGAAAGCAAAAATGGGTATGTTTGAAGGAATAGTAGTTCCAACAATGTTGTATGGTTGCGAGGCGTGGGCTATGGATAGAGTTGTGCGCAGGAGGATGGATGTGCTGGAAATGAGATGTTTGAGGACAATGTGTGGTGTGAGGTGGTTTGATCGAGTAAGTAACGTAAGGGTAAGAGAGATGTGTGGAAATAAAAAGAACGTGGTTGAGAGAGCAGAAGAGGGTGTTTTAAAATGGTTTGGGCACATGGAGAGAATGAGTGAGGAAAGATTGACCAAGAGGATATATGTGTCGGAGGTGGAGGGAACGAGGAGAAGAGGGAGACCAAATTGGAGGTGGAAAGATGGAGTGAAAAAGATTTTGTGTGATCGGGGCCTGAACATGCAGGAGGGTGAAAGGAGGGCAAGGAATAGAGTGAATTGGAGCGATGTGGTATACAGGGGTTGACGTGCTGTCAGTGGATTGAATCAAGGCATGTGAAGCGTCCGGGGTAAACCATGGAAAGCTGTGTAGGTATGTATATTTGTGTGTGTGGACGTATGTATGTACATGTGTATGGGGGGGATTGGGCCATTTCTTTCGTCTGTTTCCTTCCGCTACCTCGCAAACGCGGGAGACAGCGACAAAGTATAAAAAAAAAAAATATATATATATATATATATATATATATATATATATATATATATATATATATTTATATATAAATATATATTCTTTCTCCCCTATTCCTAGGGATAGTGGAGAAAAAATACTTCCCACGCATTCCTCACATGTAGAAGGCTACAAATGGGGGCGGGAGGGGGAGGCTGGAAATCCTCCTCTCTTGGTATTTTAACTTTCTAACTAGGGAAACAGAAAAAGGAGTCACGCGAGGAGTTGTCATCCTCCTCGAAGTCTCACATTGGTGTGTCTAAATGTGTTTGGATGTAGCCAAGGTGAGAAAAAAGGAGAGATAGGTAGTATGTTTGAGGAAAGGAACCTGGATGTTTTGGCTCTAAGTGATACGAAGCTCAAGGGTAAATTAGAAGAGTGGTTTGGAAATGTCTTGGGAGTAAAGTCAGGGGTTAGTGACAGGACAAGAGGAAGGGAAGGAGTAGCACTACTCCTGAAACAGAAGTGGTGGGTATATGTGATAGAGTGTAAGAAAGTAAACTCTAGACTGATATGGGTAAAAATGAAAGTTGATGTAGAGAGATGGGTGATTATTGGTGCATTTGCACGTGGGCTTGAGAAGAAACATCATGATAGGCAAGTGTTTTGGGAGCATATGAACGAGTGTGTTAGTGGTTTTGATGCACGAGGCCTGGTTATAGTGAAGGGTGATTTGAATGCAAAGGTGATTAATGTGGCAGTTGAGGGAATAATTGGTATACATGGGGTGTTCAGTGTTGTAAATGAAAATGGTGAAGAGCTTGTAGATTTATACGCTGAAAAAGAACTGGTTATTGGGAATACCTGGTTTAAAAAGCGAGATATACATAAGTATACGTATCAAAGTAGGAAAGATGGCGAGAGAGAGTTAATGGATTACGTGTTAATTGATAGGCGCACGAAAGAGAGACTTTTGGATGTTAATGTGCTGAGAGGTGCATCGGGAGGGATATCTGATCACTATCTTTTGGAGGTGAAGGTGAAGATTTGTAGAGGTTTTCAAAAAAGAGGAGAGAATGTTGGTGTGATAAAAGTGGTGAGAGTAAGTGAGCTTGGAAAGGAGACTTGTGTGAGGAAGTACCAAGAGAGACTGAATACACAATGGAAAAATATGAGAAGAAAGGAGGTAAGGGGAGTGGGGGAGGAATTGGATTTATTTAGGGAAGCAGTGATAATTTGCGCAAAAGATTCTTGTGTCATGAGAAGCGTGGAAGGTGGGCAGATTAAAAGGGTAGTGAGAGGTGGGATGAAGATATAAGATTATTAGTGAAAGAGAAGAGAGTGGCATTTGGACGATTTTTGCAGGGAAATAATGCAAATGAGTGGGAGATGTATAAAAGAATGAGGCAGGAAGTCAAGAGAAAGGTGCAAGAGGTGAAAAAAAGGGCAAATGAGAGTTGGGGTGAGAGAGTATCATTAAATTTTAGGGAGAATAAAAAGATGTTTTGGAAGGAGGTAAATAAAGTGCGTAAAACAAGGGAAAAAATGGGAACTTCAGTGAAGGAGGCAAATGGTGAGGTGATAACAAGTAGTGGTGAAGTGAGAAGGAGATGGAGTGAGTATTTTTAAGGTTTGTTGAATGTGTTTGATGATTTAATGGCAGATATAGGGTGTTTTTGTCGAGGTAGTAAGCAAAGGGAGAGGGTTAAGGAAAATGATTTGGGAAACAGAAAAGAGGTAGTAAAAGCTTTGCGGAAGATGAAAGCCGGCAAGGCAGCGGGTTTGGATGGTATTGCAGTGAAATTTATTAAATAAGGGGTGACTGTATTGTTGACTGGTTGGAAAGGTTATTTAATGTATGTATGATTCATGGTAAGGAGTCTGAGGATTGGCGGAATGCTTGCTTAGTGCCATTGTATAAAGGCAAAGGGTAGAAGAGTGAGTGCTCAAATTAAAGAGGTTTAAGTTTGTTGAGTATTCCTGGTAAATTATATGGGAGGGTATTGATTGAGAGGGTGAAGGCATATACAGAGCATCATATTGGGGAAGAGCAGTATGGTTTCAGAAGTGGTAGAGGATGTGTGGATCAGGTGTTTGCTTTGAAGAATATATGTGAGAAATATGTAGAAAAACAAATGGATTTGTATGTAGCATTTAAAGATCTGGAGAAGGGAAATGATAGGGTTGATATAGATGCTTTGTGGAAGGTATTAAGAATATATGGTGTGGGAGGGAAGTTGTCAGAAGTAGTGAAAAGTTTTTATCGTGGATGTAAGTCATGTGTACATGTAGGAAGAGAGGAAAGTGATTGCTTCTCAGTGAAAGTAGTACCCTAGATCTTTCATATATAAATCCCTTATGTTTGCAAAGAAATTATTTCATAGAGTTGAGCCCAAACCATCCATTGACACCAAGAATCTTTTATTTCTCCCTTTTAACAATAATTTTACATTACTTCCCAACTGCTTAAATCCTTTAATGTAAATGTTGCCTTCAGCAACAATAATACTATAAACAATATCCTCATCAGGAATTCACCAGAAAATACTCCTGGATGCATGTATAACGTGCCATGTAGAAATATTGAAAGTTTTATTTTGGGCAGACTTGTAAGGATCTTTCTGTTAGACTTACGCAACATAAATTTAGTATGAGAACGGGACAAGAATGAAATACCTTGTTTAATCACGTTAAAAACTATGATCATTGTGTTGACTGGAGTAATGCCATCTCACTTATTAACTCTAACTCTATTACATAGAGAAATATCATTGAATCTTCTATTATCAAATACACAAAGAGTTATAATCTTAATATTAGTGATGGTCTATACAAATCAGATAACTTTATTGTTGATAAAATATGTAAAATGATAAGTTTATGAACGCTCGTTGTCTGTCTTGAACAATCGCATATTTACCAAATTGTGTCTTAGCTTCGTCTCTTTGATGTATACCAACTGACTGTTATATTTCTCTGTTGTGTGTCCCCTGATGATGTGATTATTACACAAAAGTGCAATTGGGAACTTATTGTGTTTCATTTTTCACGTGGACTCATAGAAATATATTCGTCACGCGCCAGATTGTGATCCTTTCCATCATGGATTCAACACGGCTCTTCTATTTTTTCTCTACAAGCTATCCAGGACTTTCTCCTCTCGTTACTGCTTTCTCCAAATCGTTAATAAAGAACAACCAAGTGAAGTTACGATTTGGATTCCTTAGGCAATGCCTTGATAAACAATTGTTGCCAAGATCTATCCTACCTCAACTATTGTTGCAGCTGTCTGGTCGACCATCTGACCAATTCTAAAACATCATTTTAAAGAAACATTTTGAATTAAATAATATTGATATGGAGGAGTCTTTTCACATTACAAGAGAGAGGAAACGCGCCTTTCAAATGGCAATACCGACGTATGGGAAGAACCGGATGTTGGACTATTTCTATGAGAGATTAAGGAATGAACACAATAGGCTACAAATGAAACTAAATTGAAAGATGGACAATCTTATTAAAAGCAGGAACTGGACTGAGAACACAAACCTTCTTTTGTGATAAACCTGTCCAATAAACAACTAGATAAGGATTCCTAGTGTGCATTAGGCCATGGATTAAGTTTTGTTTGCTCTAACAGGGAAGCCAGCTGCAATGATGTCACAAAGTCTTTTTGTAATTTAGAGAAATACTTTAAGTAATGATGAAATTAATATCTGTAAGGGTGTAGAGTATGCCACTTTGTCAAAACCAGTGGCACCTAATTGCCCTAAAATATTTATAAGAGCTATTAACACCTTAAAAAAAAAACAAGGATATACATATTACTAAAGCAGATAAGGCTAAAACTGTTGTGAATTTAGACAAAAGTAACTATTTATCTAAAACGAATGATTTTTTAAATGATGACAAAACATATTCTAAACTCAGTAAAAATCCCCTAGAAGCAGTTAATTCTCATTTCAATAAAGAAATGAAGTTGTTTTTGAAAGGTAATGTTTCTTTTATCAAAAGTTTGTCATCTTTGTCCCCTTCATTGTAATTTATGTATGGACTTATCAAAACACATAAAAAGAATTTTCCAGCAAGACCTATAGTGAGTTCAGTGGGCTCCATTACTTATGAATTGTCAAAATGGTTAGTTTCTTCACTAAGCCCTTTAGTGGGTAACGTATCAAATGCTAATATCATGAACAATTTTGATTTAGTCAACAAGATTAACAATATCAATGTTAATTTTGATTTCAAACTAGTTAGCTTTTATGTTTCCTCACTTTTCAAGGAAGTTCCAGTTGATGACCTTTTAGAATATTTGTTTGATGTCTTGGATGATATTCATTTACCTGTTTTAAAGTTTGTTTTCATTGAACTGATAAAATTGTGTATAAGCGACTGTATATTTGAACTCAATGGAGATCATTATGCTCAAAAAATTGATATTGCAATGGGTAGCCCTCTTTCACCTGTACTAAGTAATCTTTATATGGAATTTTTTGTAAACAAAATTACTAAAGGATACCTTACCTTCTAATGTAATTTGGTTTAAGTATGTAGATGAAGTTCTTTGTGTTTGGCTAACAAATAAAATTTACAGATATTTATCCACTTACTTAACAATTTAGTACCTTCCATCAAATTTACTATGGAGAATGAAAATAATGGTATGTTACCATTCTTAAATTGCATGATCCATTGGCAAGGAAACAGGTTTAACTTCAGCATGTATAGAAAACATACCAATCCATGCTCCTACATCCATCATTAATCATCTCAACATGACAGAGTTAAATGATCATCATTTCAGTCTATGTTCCTTAGGACATTACGTATTTGTACTACTGATATTATTGATGATCAGATTGAGAAGACATATTCTATTGGATTTAAGTTAACGTACTCTAGATCTTTCATTGATAAATCCCTTAAGTAAGGAAAGAAATGAGTTTATAGAGTTGAGCCCAAACCTACCATTGACACCAAGAATCTTTTAGTTCTACCTTTTGATAATAGTTTTACCTACTTTCCATGTAGCTTAAATTCTTTAATTTAAATGTTGCCTTCAGCAACAGTAATAGTATAAAGAATATCTTAATCAGGAATTCACCAGAAAATACTCCTGGATGCATCTATAAAGTGCCATATAGAAATTGTTATAAGTTTTATGTTGGGCACACTTATAAGAATCTTTCTGTTAGACAGTTGGAGGTTTGGATGTTCCATGAAGGTGAGCGTCCCTATGCACTTTGTTCGTATATGTATATATATATATATATATATATATATATATATATATATATATATATATATATATATATATATCCCTGGGGATAGGGGAGAAAGAATACTTCCCACCAATTCCCTGCGTGTCGTAGAAGGCGACTAAAAGGGAAGGGAGCGGGGGGCTGGAAATCCTCCCCTCTCGTTTTTATTTAATTTTTCAAAAGAAGAGACAGAGAAGGGGGCCATTTGAGGATATTCCCTCAAAGGTCCAGTCCTTTGTTCTTAACGCAATCTCGCTAATGCGGGAAATGGCGAATAGTATGAAAGAAAGATATATATATATATATATATATATATATATATATATATATATATATATATATATATATATATATATATATATATATATATATATATATTTTTTTTTTTTATTATACTTTGTCGCTGTCTCCCGCGTTTGCGAGGTAGCGCAAGGAAACAGACGAAAGAAATGGCCCAACCCCCCCCCCCATACACATTTTTATACATACGTCCACACACGCAAATATACATACCTACACAGCTTTCCATGGTTTACCCCAGACGCTTCACATGCCTTGATTCAATCCACTGACAGCACGTCAACCCCGGTATACCACATCGCTCCAATTCACTCTATTCCTTGCCCTCCTTTCACCCTCCTGCATGTTCAGGCCCCGATCACACAAAATCTTTTTCACTCCATCTTTCCACCTCCAATTGGGTCTCCCTCTTCTACTCGTTCCCTCCACCTCCGACACATATATCCTCTTGGTCAATCTTTCCTCACTCATTCTCTCCATGTGCCCAAACCACTTCAAAACACCCTCTTCTGCTCTCTCAACCACGCTCTTTGTATTTCCACACATCTCTCTTACCCTTACGTTACTCACTCGATCAAACCACCTCACACCACACATTGTCCTCAAACATCTCATTTCCAGCACATCCATCGTCCTGCGCACAACTCTATCCATAGCCCACGCCTCACAACCATACAACATTGTTGGAACCACTATTCCTTCAAACATACTCATTTTTGCTTTCCGAGATAATGTTCTCGACTTCCACACATTCTTCAAGGCCCCCAGAATTTTCGCCCCCTCCCCCACCCGATGATCCACTTCCGCTTCCATGGTTCCATCCGCTGCCAGATCCACTCCCAGATATCTAAAACACTTCACTTCCTCCACTTTTTCTCCATTCAAACTCACCTCCCAATTGACTTGACCCTCAACCCTACTGTACCTAATAACCTTGCTCTTATTCACATTTACTCTTAACTTTCTTCTTCCACACACTTTACCAAACTCAGTCACCAGCTTCTGCAGTTTCTCACATATATATATATATATATATATATATATATATATATATATATATATATATATATATATATATATATATATATATATATATATATATATATATATATATATATATATATATATATATATATATATATATATATATATATATATATATATATATATATATATATATATATATATATATATATATATATATATATATATATATATATATATATATATATATATATATATATATATATATATATATATATATATATATAAATGTATATCTATGTATATATGTATATATATATGTTTTGGAAATAGGGGCAAATATGAAGTCTGTTGGGGATGAGAGAGCTTAGGAAGTGAGTCAGTTGTTGTTCGCTGATGATACAGCGCTGGTGGCTGATTCATGTGAGAAACTGCAGAAGCTGGTGACTGAGTTTGGTAAAGTGTGTGAAAGAAGAAAGTTAAGAGTAAATGTGAATAAGAGCAAGGTTATTAGGTACAGTAGGGTTGAGGGTCAAGTCAATTGGGAGGTGAGTTTGAATGGAGAAAAACTGGAGGAAGTTAAGTGTTTTAGATATCTGGGAGTGGATCTGGCAGCGGATGGAACCATGGAAGCGGAAGTGGATCATAGGGTGGGGGAGGGGGCGAAAATTCTGGGAGCCTTGAAGAATGTGTGGAAGTCGAGAACATTATCTCGGAAAGAAAAAATGGGTATGTTTGAAGGAATAGTGGTTCCAACAATGTTGTATGGTTGCGAGGCGTGGGCTATGGATAGAGTTGTGCGCAGGAGGATGGATGTGCTGGAAATGAGATGTTTGAGGACAATGTGTGGTGTGAGGTGGTTTGATCGAGTAAGTAACGTAAGGGTAAGAGAGATGTGTGGAAATAAAAAGAGCGTGGTTGAGAGAGCAGAAGAGGGTGTTTTGAAATGGTTTGGGCACATGGAGAGAATGAGTAAGGAAAGATTGACCAAGAGGATATATGTGTCGGAGGTGGCGGGAACGAGGAGAAGAGGGAAACCAAATTGGAGGTGGAAAGATTGAGTGAAAAAGATTTTATGTGATCGGGGCCTGAACATGCAGTAGGGTGAAAGGAGGGCAAGGAATAGAGTTAATTGGAGCGATGTGGTATACCGGGGTTGACGTGCTGTCAGTGGATTGAATCAAGGCATGTAAAGCGTCTGGGGTAAACCATGGAAAGCTGCGTAGGTATGTATATATGCGTGTGTGGACGTATGTATATACATGTGTATGGGGGTGGGTTGGGCCATTTCTTTCGTCTGTTTCCTTGCGCTACCTCGCAAACGCGGGAGACAGCGACAAAGCAAAAGAAAAAAAAAAAAAAAATATATATATATATATATATATATATATATATATATATATATATATATATATATATATATATATATATATATATATATATATATATATATATATATACGTATTCCCTGCGTGTCGTAGAAGGCGACTAAAAGGGGAGGGAGCGGGGGACTGGAAATCCTCCCCTCTCAATTTTTTTTAATTTTCCAAGAGAAGGAACAGAGAAGGGGGCCAGGTGAGGATATTCCCTCAGTGGCCCAGTTCTCTGTTCTTAACGCTACCTCGCTAACGCGGGAAATGGCGAAGTTTGAAAAAAAAAAAAAAAAAAAAATATATATATATATATATATATATATATATATATATATATATATATATATATATATATATATATATATCCTTTGTCGCTGTGTCCCGCGTTAGCGAGGTAGCGCAAGGAAACAGATGAAAAAATGGCCCAACCGGCCGACATACACATGTATATACATACACGTCCACACACGCAAATATACATACCTATACATCTCAATGTACACATATATATATACACACAGACATATACATATATACACATGTACATGATTCATACTGTCTGCCTTTATTTGTTCCCATCGCCACCCCGCCACACATGGAATAACATCCCTCTTCCCCCTCATGTGTTCGAGGTAGCGCTAGGAAAGACACCAAAGGCTCCATTCGTTCACACTCAGTCTCTAACTGTCATGTAATAATGCACCGAAACCACAGCTCCCTTTCCACATCCAGGCCCCACACACTTTCCATGGTTTACCCCAGACGCTTCACATGCCCTGGTTCAATCCATTGACAGCACGTCGACCCCGGCATACCACATCGTTCCAATTCAATCTATTCCTTGCACGCCTTTCACCCTCCTGCATGTTCAGGTCCCGATCACTTAAAATCTTTTTCACTCCATCTGTCCACCTCCAATTTGGTCTCCCACTTCTCCTCGTTCTCCCTACCTCTGACACATATATCCTCTTGGTCAATCTTTCCCCACTCATTCTCTCCATGTGACAAAACCATTTCAAAACACCCTCTTCTGCTCTCTCAACCACACTCTTTTTATTTCCACACACCTCTCTCTCCCTTATATTACTTACTCGATCAAACCACCTCACACCACATATTGTCCTCAAACATCTCATTTCCAGCACATCCACCCTCCTGCGCACAACTCTATCCATAGCCCACGCCTCGCAACCATACAACATTGTTGGAACCACTATTCCTTCAAACATACCAATTTTTGCTTTCCGAGATAATGTTCTCGACTTCCAAACATTCTTCAAGGATCCCAGAATTTTCGCCCCCTCCCCCACACTATGATTCACTTGCGCTTCCATGGTTCCATCCGGTGCCAGATCCACTCCCAGATATCTAAAACACTTCACTTCCTCCAGTTTCTCTCCATTCAAACTTACCTCCCAATTGACTTGACCCTCAATCCTACTGTACCTAATAACCTTATTCACATTTACTCTTAACTTTCTTGTTTCACACACTTTAGCAAACTCAATCAACAGCTTCTGCAGTTTCTCACATGAATCAGTCACCAGCGCTGTATCATCAGCGAACAACAACTGACTCACTTCCCAAGCTCTCTCATCCCCAACAGACTGCATACTTTCCCCTCTTTCCAAAACTCTTGCATTCACCTCCCTAACAACCCCATCCATAAACAAATTAAACAGCCATGGAGACATCACACACCCCTGCCGCAAACCTACATTCACTGAGAACCAATCACTTCCCTCTCTTCCTACACGTACACATGCCTTACATCCTCGATAAAAACTTTTCACTGCTTCCAATAACTTGCCTCCCACACCATATACTCTTAGTACCTTCCACAGAGCATCTCTATCAACTCTATCATATGCCTTCTTCAGATCCATAAATGCTACATACAAATCCAATTGATTTTCTATTTCTAATATATATTCCTCAAAGGAAACATCTGATCCACAAATCCTTTACCACTTTTGAAACCACACTGCTCTTCCCCAATCTGATGCTCTGAACATGCCTTCACCCTTTCAATCAATACCCTCCCATATAATTTACCAGGAATACTCAACAAACTTATACATCTTTAATTTGAGCACTCACTCTTATCCGCTTTGCCTTTTTACAATGGCACTATGCAAGCATTCAGCCAATCCTTAATCACCTCACCATGAATCATACATACATTTAATAACCTTACCAACCAGTCAACAATACAGTCACCCCATTTTTTAATAAATTCCACTGCAATACCATCCAAACCTGCTGCCTTGCCGGCTTTCATCTTCCGCAAAGCTTTTACTACCTCTTCTCTGTTTACCAAATCACTTTCCCTAACCCTCTCACTTTGCACACCACCTCGACCAAAAAACCCTATATCTTCCACTCTGTCATAAGACACATTGAACAATCCTTCAAAATACTCACTCCATCTCCTTCTCACATCACCACTACTTGTTATCACCTCCCCATTATTCCCCTTCACTGAAGTTCCCATTTGCTCCCTTGTCTTATGCACTTTATTTACCTCCTTCCAGAACATCTTTTTATTCTCCCTAAAATTGAATGATACTCTCTCACCCCAACTTTCATTTGCCCTCTTGTTCACCTCTTGCACCTTTCTCTTGACCTCCTGACTCTTACTTCAATACATCTCCCAATCATTTGCATTTTTCCCTGCAAAAATCGTCCAAATGCCTCTATCTTCTCTTTCACTAATAATGTTACTTTTCCATCCCACCACTCACTACCCTTTCTAATCAACCCACCTCCCACGCTTCTCATGCCACAAGCATCTTTTGCGCAAGCCATCACTGCTTCCCTAAATACATCCCATTCCATTCCTTCCTCACTCCCCTTACCTCCTTTGTTCTCACCTTTTCCATTCTGTACTCAGTCTCTCCTGGTACTTCCTCACACAAGTCTCCATCTCAAGCTCACTTACTCTCACCACCCTCTTTACCCCAACATTCTCTCTTCTTTTCTGAAAACCCATACAAATCTTCATCTTCGCCTCCACAAGATAATGATCAGACATCCCTCCAGTTGCACCTCTCAGCACATTAACATCCAAAAGTCTCTCTTTCGCGCGCCTGTCAATTAACACGAAATCCAATAACGTTCTCCAGCCATCTCTCTTACTTACATACGTATACTTATGTATATTTCGCTTTTTAAACCAGGTATTCCCAATCACCAGTCCTTTTTTAGCACATAAATCAACAAGCTCTTCACCATTTCATTTTACAACACTGAACTCCCTATGTATACCAATTATTCCCTCAACTGCCACATTACTAACCTTTACATTCAAATCACCCATCACTATAACCCGGTCTTGTGCATGAAAACCACTAACACATCATTCAGCTTCTCCCAAAACACTTGCCTCTCATGATCTTTCTTCTCATGCCCAGGTACATATGCACCAATAATCATTCATCTCTCTCCACCAACTTTCAGTTTTACCCATATTAATCTAAAATTTACTTTCGTACATTCTATCGCATACTCCCACAACTCCTGTTTCAGGAGTAGTGCTACTTCTTTCCTTGCTCTAGTCCTCTCACTAACCCCTGACTTTACTCCCAAGACATTCCGAAACCACCCTTCCCCTTTACTCTTGAGCTTCGTTTCACTCAGAGCCAAGACATCCAGGTTCCTTTCCTCAAACATACTACCTATCTCTCCTTTTTTCACATTTTGGTTACATCCACACACATTTAGACACCCCAATCTGAGCCTTTGAGGAGGATGAGCACTCCCCGCGTGACTCCTTCTTCTGTTTCGCATTTTAGAATGTTAAAATACAAGGAGGGGAGGATTTCTGGCCCCCCGCTCCCGTCCCCACTAGTCGCCCTCTGCGACACGTGAGGAATGCGTGGGAAGTATTATTTCCCCCCTATCCCCAGGGATAATATATGTATATATATATATACATTATTTATTATACTTTGTCGCTGTCTCCCGCGTTTGCGAGGTAGCGCAAGGAAACAGACGAAAGAAATGGCCCAACCCCCCCCCCCCAACACATGTATATATATACGTCCACACACGCAAATATACATACCTACACAGCTTTCCATGGTTTACCCCAGACGCTTCACATGCCTTGATTCAATCAACTGACAGCACGTCAACCCAGGTATACCACATCGCTCCAATTCACTCTATTCCTTGCCCTCCTTTCACCCTCCTGCATGTTCAAGCCCCGATCACACAAAATCTTTTTCACTCCATCTTTCCACCTCCAATTTGGTCTCCATCTTCTCCTTGTTCCCTCCACCTCCGACACATATATCCTCTTGGTCAATCTTTCCTCACTCATCCTCTCCATGTGCCCAAACCACTTCAAAACACCCTCTTCTGCTCTCTCAACCACGCTCTTTTTATTTCCACACATCTCTCTTACCCTTACGTTACTCACTCGATCAAACCACCTCACACCACACATTGTCCTCAAACATCTCATTTCCAGCATATCCATCCTCCTGCGCACAACTCTATCCATAGCCCACGCCTCGCAACCATACGACATTGTTGGAACCACTATTCCTTCAAACATACCCATTTTTGTTTTCCGAGATAATGTTCTCGACTTCCACACATTCTTCAAGGCCCCCAGGATTTTCGCCCCCTCCCCCACCCTATGATCCACTTCCGCTTCCATGGTTCCATCCGGTTGCCAGATCCACTCCCAGATATCTAAAACACTTCACTTCCTCCAGTTTTTCTCCATTCAAACTCACCTCCCAATTGACTTGACCCTCAACCCTACTGTACCTAATAACCTTGCTCTTATTCACATTTACTCTTAACTTTCTTCTTCCACACACTTTTCCAAACTCAGTCACCAGCTTCTGCAGTTTCTCACATGAATCAGCCACCAGCGCTGTATCATCAGCGAACAACAACTGACTCACTTCCCAAGCTCTCTCATCCCCAACAGACTTCATACTTGCCCCTCTTTCCAAAACTCTTGCATTTACCTCCCTAACAACCTCATCCATAAACAAATTAAACAACCATGGAGACATCACAAACCCCTGCCGCAAACCTACATTCACTGAGAACCAATCACTTTCCTCTCTTCCTACACGTACACATGCCTTACATCATGGATAAAAACTTTTCACTGCTTCTAACAACTTTCCTCCCACACCATATATTCTTAATATCTTCCACAGAGCATCTCTATCAACTCTATCATATGCCTTCTCCAGATCCATAAATGCTACATACAAATCCATTTGCTTTTCTAAGTATTTCTCACATACATCCTTCAAAGCAAACACCTGATCCACACATCCTCTACCACTTCTGAAACAACACTGCTCTTCCCCAATCTGATGCTCTGTACATGCCTTCACCCTCTCAATCAATACCCTCCCATACAATTTACCAGGAATACTCAGCAAACTTATACCTCTGTAATTTGAGCACTCACTCTTATCCCCTCTGCCTTTTTACAATGGCACTATGCACGCATTCCGCCAATCCTCAGGCACCTCACCATGAGTCATACATACATTAAATAACCTTACCAACCAGTCAAAAATACAGTCACCCCCTTTTTTAATAAATTCCACTGCAATACCATCCAAACCTGCTGCCTTGCCGGCTTTCATCTTCCGCAAAGCTTTCACTACCTCTTCTCTTTTTACCAAATCATTTTCCCTAACCCTCTCACTTTGCACACCACCTCGACCAAAACACCCTATTTCTGCCATTCTATCATCAAACACATTCAACAAACCTTCAAAATACTCACTCCATCTCCTTCTCACATCACCACTACTTGTTATCACCTCCCCATTTGCGCCCTTCACTGAAGTTCCCATTTGCTCCCTTGTCTTACGCACTTTATTTACCTCCTTCCAGAACATCTTTTTATTCTCCCTAAAATTTAATGATACACTCTCACCCCAACTCTCATTTGCCCTTTTTTTCACCTCTTGCACCTTTCTCTTGACCTCCTGTCTCTTTCTTTTATACATCTCCCACTCAATTGCATTTTTTCCCTGCAAAAATCGTCCAAATGCCTCTCTCTTCACTTTCAGTAATACTCTTACTTCTTCATCCCACCACTCACTACCCTTTCTAACCAACCCACCTCCCACTCTTCTCATGCCACAAGCATCTTTTGCGCAATCCATCACTGATTCCCTAAATACATCCCATTCCTCCCCCACTCCCGTTACTTCCATTGTTCTCACCTTTTTCCATTCTGTACTCAGTCTCTCCTGGTACTTCCTCACACAGGTCTCCTTCCCAAGCTCACTTACTCTCACCACCCTCTTCACCCCAACATTCACTCTTCTTTTCTGAAAACCCATACAAATCTTCACCTTAGCCTCCACAAGATAATGATCAGACATCCCTCCAGTTGCACCTCTCAGCACATGAACATCCAAAAGTCTCTCTTTCGCACGCCTGTCAATTAACACGTAATCCAATAACGCTCTCTGGCCATCTCTCCTACTTACATAAGTATAGTTATGTATATCTCGCTTTTTAAACCAGGTATTCCCAATCATCAGTCCTTTTTCAGCACATAAATCTACAAACTCTTCACCATTTCCATTTACAACACTGAACATCCCATGTATACCAATTATTCCCTCAACTGCCACATTACTCACCTTTGCATTTAAATCACCCATCACTATAACCCGGTCTCGTGCATCAAAACCACTAACACACTCATTCAGCTGATCCCAAAACACTTGCCTCTCATGATCTTTCTTCTCATGCCCAGGTGCATATGCACCAATAATCACCCACCTCTCTCCATCAACTTTCAGTTTTACCCATATTAATCGAGAATTTATTTTCTTACATTCTATCACCTACTCCCACAACTCTTGTTTCAGGAGTATTGCTACTGCTTCCCTTGCTCTTGTCCTCTCACTAACCCCTGACTTTACTCCCCAGACATTCCCAAACCACTCTTCCCCTTTACCCTTGAGCTTCGTTTCAATCAGAGCCAAAACATCCAGGTTCCTTTCCTCAAACATACTAACTATCTCTCCTTTTTTCAGATCTTGGTTACATCCACACACATTTAGGCACCCCACTCTGAGCCTTCGAGGAGGATGAGCACTCCCCGCGTGACTCCTTCTTCTGTTTCCCATTTTAGAAAGTTAATACAAGGAGGGGAGGATTTCTGGCCCCACGCTCTCGACTGTATTGTTGACTGGTTGGTAAGGTTATTTAATGTATGTATGACTCATGGTGAGGTGCCTGAGGATTGTCGGAATGCGTGCATAGTGCCATTGTAAAAAGGCATAGGGGATAAGGGTGAGTGCTCAAATTACAGAGGTATAAGTTTGTTGAGTATTCCTGGTAAATTATATGGGAGGGTATTGATTGAGAGGGTGAAGGCATGTACAGAGCATCAGATTGGGGAAGAGCAGTGTGGTTTCAGAAGTGGTAGAGGATGTGTAGATCAGGTGTTTGCTTTGAAGAATGTATGTGAGAAATACTTAGAAAAGCAAATGGATTTGTATGTATCATTTATGGATCTGGAGAAGGCATATGATAGAGTTGATAGAGATGCTCTGTGGAAGGTATTAAGAATATATGGTGTGGGAGGAAAGTTGTTAGAAGCAGTGAAAAGTTTTTATCGAGGATGTAAGGCATGTGTACGTGTAGGAAGAGAGGAAAGTGATTGGTTCTCAGTTAATGTAGGTTTGCGGCAGGGGTGTGTGATGTCTCCATGGTTGTTTAATTTGTTTATGGATGGGGTTGTTAGGGAGGGAAATGCAAGAGTTTTGGAAAGAGGGGCAAGTATGAAGTCAGTTGGGGATGAGAGAGCTTGGGAAGTGAGTCAGTTGTTGTTCGCTGATGATACAGCGCTGGTGGCTGATTTATGTGAGAAACTGCAGAAGCTGGTGACTGAGTTTGGTAAAGTGTGTGGAAGAAGAAAGTTAAGAGTAAATGTGAATAAGAGCAAGGTTATTAGGTACAGTAGGGTTGAGGGTCAAGTCAATTGGGAGGTGAGTTTGAATGGAGAAAAACTGGAGGAAGTGAAGTGTTTTAGATATCTGGGAGTGGATCTGGCAGCGGATGGAACTATGGAAGCGGAAGTGGATCATAGGGTGGGGGAGGGGGCGAAAATTCTGGGGGCCTAGAAGAATGTGTGGAAGTCGAAAACATTATCTCGGAAAATAAAAATGGGTATGTTTGAAGGAATAGTGGTTCCAACAATGTTGTATGGTTGCGAGGCGTGGGCTATGGATAGAGTTGTGCGCAGGAGGATGGATGTGCTGGAAATGAGATGTTTGAGGACAATGTGTGGTGTGAGGTGGTTTGATCGAGTGAGTAACGTAAGGGTAAGAGAGATGTGTGGAAATAAAAAGAGCGTGGTTGAGAGAGCAGAAGAGGGTGTTTTGAAGTGGTTTGGGCACATGGAGAGAATGAGTGAGGAAAGATTGACCAAGAGGATATATGTGTCGGAGGTGGAGGGAACGAGGAGAAGAGGGAAACCAAATTGGAGGTGGAAAGATGGAGTGAAAAAGATTTTGTGTGATCGGGGCCTGAACATGGAGGAGGGTGAAAGGAGGGCAAGGAATAGAGTGAATTGGAGCGATGTGGTATACCGGGGTTGACGTGCTGTCAGTGGATTGAATCAAGGCATGTGAAGCGTCTGGGGTAAACTATGGAAAGCTGTGTAGGTATGTATATTTGCGTGTGTTTCCGTATGTATATACATGTGTATGGGGGGGGGGGGGGTTGGGCGATTTCTTTCGTCTGTTTCCTTGCGCTACCTCGCAAACGCGAGAGACAGCGACAAAGTATAATAAAAAAAATTAAAAAAAAATATATATTTATATATATACACAGTCATATACATCAATTCATGTGTACCATAAAAATATTCTTAAATTACTGAAAATAAGGAAAATACTTTCATTATTATCCCTGGGGATAGGGGTGAAAGAATACTTCCCACGTATTCCTCGCTTGTCGTAGAAAGCGACTAGAGGGGACGGGAGCGGGGGGCCAGAAATCCTCCCCTCCTTGTATTAACTTTCTAAAATGGGAAACAGAAGAAGGAGTCACGCGGGGAGTGCTCATCCTCCTCGAAGTCTCAGAGTGGGGTGCCTAAATGTGTGTGGATGTAACCAAGATGTGAAAAAAGGAGAGATAGGTAGTATGTTTGAGGAAAGGAACCTGGATGTTTTGGCTCTGAGTGAAACGAAGCTCAAGGGGAAAGGGGAAGAGTGGTTTGGGAATTTCTGGGGAGTAAAGTCAGGGGTTAGTGAGAGGACAAGAGCAAGGGAAGGAGTAGCAATACTCCTGAAACAGGAGTTGTGGGAGTATGTGATAGAGTGTAAGAAAGTAAATTCTCGATTAATATGGGTAAAACTGAAAGTTGATGGAGAGAGGTGGGTGATTATTGGTGCCTATGCACCTGGGCATGAGAAGAAAGATCAAGAGAGGCAAGTGTTTTGGGAGCTGCTGAATGAGTGTGTTAGTGGTTTTGATGCACGAGACCGGGTTATAGTGATGGGTGATTTGAATGCAAAGGTGAGTAATGTGGCAGTTGAGGGAATAATTGGTATACATGGGGTGTTCAGTGTTGTAAATGGAAATGGTGAAGAGCTTGTAGATTTATGTGCTGAAAAAGGACTGATGATTGGGAATACCTGGTTTAAAAAGCGAGATATACATAAGTATACTTATGAAAGTAGGATAGATGGCCAGAGAGCGTTATTGGATTACGTGTTAATTGACAGGCGTGCGAAAGAGAGACTTTTGGATGTTAATGTGCTGAGAGGTGCAACTGGAGGGATGTCTGATCATCATCTTGTGGAGGCTAAGGTGAAGATTTGTATGGGTTTTCAGAAAAGAAGAGTGAATGTTGGGGTGAAGAGGGTGGTGAGAGTAAGTGAGCTTGAGAAGGAGACCTGTGTGAGGAAGTACCAGGAGAGACTGAGTACAGAATGGAAAAAGGTGAGAACAATGGAAGTAAGTGGAGTGGGGGAGGAATGGGATGTATTTAGGGAATCAGTGATGGATTGCGCAAAAGATGCTTGTGGCATGAGAAGAGTGGGAGGTGGGTTGATTAGAAAGGGTAGTGAGTGGTGGGATGAAGAAGTAAGAGTATTAGTGAAAGAGAAGAGAGAGGCATTTGGACGATTTTTGCATGGAAAAAATGCAATTGATTGGGAGATGTATAAAAGAAAGAGACAGGAGGTCAAGAGAAAGGTGCAAGAGGTGAAAAAAAGGGCAAATGAGAGTTGGGGTGAGAGTATCATTAAATTTTAGGGAGAATAAAAAGATGTTCTGGAAGGAGGTAAATAAAGTGCGTAAGACAAGGGAGCAAATGGGAACTTCAGTGAAGGGCGCAAATGGGGAGGTGATAACAAGTAGTGGTGATGTGAGAAGGAGATGGAGTGAGTATTTCGAAGGTTTGTTGAATGTGTTTGATGATAGAGTGGCAGATATAGGGTGTTTTGGTCGAGGTGGTGTGCAAAGTGAGAGGGTTAGGGAAAATGATTTGGTAAACAGAGAAGAGGTAGTGAAAGCTTTGCGGAAGATGAAAGCCGGCAAGGCAGCAGGTTTGGATGGTATTGCAGTGGAATTTATTAAAAAAGGGGGTGACTGTATTGTTGACTGGTTGGTAAGGTTATTTAATGTATGTATGACTCAGGTGAGGTGCCTGAGGATTGGCGGAATGTGTGCATAGTGCCATTGTACAAGGCAAAGGGGATAAGAGTGATTGCTCAAATTACAGAGGTATAAGTTTGTTGAGTATTCCTGGGAAATTATATGGGAGGGTATTGATTGAGAGGGTGAAGGCATGTACAGAGCATCAGATTGGGGAAGAGCAGTGTGGTTTCAGAAGTGGTAGAGGATGTGTGGATCAGGTGTTTGCTTTGAAGAATGTACGTAAGAAATACTTAGAAAAGCAAATGGATTTGTATGTAGCTTTTATGGATCTGGAGAAGGCATATGATAGAGTTGATAGAGATGCTCTGTGGAAGGTATTAAGAATATATGGTGTGGGAAGAAAGTTGTTAGAAGCAGTGAAAAGTTTTTATCGAGGATGTAAGGCATGTGTACGTGTAGCAAGAGAGGAAAGTGATTGGTTCTCAGTGAATGTAGGTTTGCGGCAGGGGTTTGTGATGTCTCCATGGTTGTTTAATTTGTTTATGGATGGGGTTGTTAGGGAGGTAAATGCAAGAGTTTTGGAAAGAGGGGCAAGTATGAAGTCTGTTGTGGATGAGAGAGCTTGGGAAGTGAGTCAGTTGTTGTTCGCTGATGACACAGCGCTGGTGGCTGATTCATGTGTGAAAATGCAGAAGCTGGTGACTGAGTTTGGTAAAGTGTGTGGAAGAAGAAAGTTAAGAGTAAATGTGAATAAGAGCAAGGTTATTAGGTACAGTAGGGTTTAGGGTCAAGTCAATTGTGAGGTGAGTTTGAATGGAGAAAAACTGGAGGAAGTGAAGTGTTTTAGATATCTGGGAGTGGATCTGGCAGCGGATCGAACCATGGAAGCGGATGTGGATCATAGGGTGGGGGAGGGGGCGAAAATTCTGGGGGCCTTGAAGAATGTGTGGAAGTCGAGAACATTATCTCGGAAAGCAAAAATGGGTATGTTTGAAGGAATAGTGGTTCCAACAATGTTGTATGGTTGCGAGGCGTGGGCTAGGGATAGAGTTGTGCGCAGGAGGATGGATGTGCTGGAAATGAGATGTTTGAGGACAATGTGTGGTGTGAGGTGGTTTGATCGAGTGAGTAACGTAAGGGTAAGAGAGATGTGTGGAAATAAAAAGAGCGTGGTTGAGAGAGCAGAAGAGGGTGTTTTGAAGTGGTTTGGGCACATGGAGAGAGTGAGTGAGGAAAGATTGACCAAGAGGATATATGTGTCGGAGGTGGAGGGAACGAGGAGAAGAGGGAAACCAAATTGGAGGTGGAAAGATGAAGTGAAAAAGATTTTGTGTGATCGGGGCCTGAACATGGAGGAGGGTGAAAGGAGGGCAAGGAATAGAGTGAATTGGAGCGATGTGGTATACCGGGGTTGACGTGCTGTCAGTGGATTGAATCAAGGCATGTGAAGCGTCTGGGGTAAACTATGGAAAGCTGTGTAGGTATGTATATTTGCGTGTGTTTCCGTATGTATATACATGTGTATGGGGGGGGGGGGGGGTTGGGCGATTTCTTTCGTCTGTTTCCTTGCGCTACCTCGCAAACGCGAGAGACAGCGACAAAGTATAATAAAAAAAAATTAAAAAGAATATATATTTATATATATACACAGTCATATACATCAATTCATGTGTACCATAAAAATATTCTTAAATTACTGAAAATAAGGAAAATACTTTCATTATTATCCCTGGGGATAGGGGTGAAAGAATACTTCCCACGTATTCCTCGCTTGTCGTAGAAAGCGACTAGAGGGGACGGGAGCGGGGGGCCAGAAATCCTCCCCTCCTTGTATTAACTTTCTAAAATGGGAAACAGAAGAACGAGTCACGCGGGGAGTGCTCAGCCTCCTCGAAGGCTCACAGTGGGGTGCCTAAATGTGTGTGGATGTAACCAAGATGTGAAAAAAGGAGAGATAGGTAGTATGTTTGAGGAAAGGAACCTGGATGTTTTGGCTCTGAGTGAAACGCAGCTCAAGGGGAAAGGGGAAGAGTGGTTTGGGAATTTCTGGGGAGTAAAGTCAGGGGTTAGTGAGAGGACAAGAGCAAGGGAAGGAGTAGCAATACTCCTGAAACAGGAGTTGTGGGAGTATGTGATAGAGTGTAAGAAAGTAAATTCTCGATTAATATGGGTAAAACTGAAAGTTGATGGAGAGAGGTGGGTGATTATTGGTGCCTATGCACCTGGGCATGAGAAGAAAGATCAAGAGAGGCAAGTGTTTTGGGAGCTTCTGAATGAGTGTGTTAGTGGTTTTGATGCACGAGACCGGGTTATAGTGATGGGTGATTTGAATGCAAAGGTGAGTAATGTGGCAGTTGAGGGAATAATTGGTATACATGGGGTGTTCAGTGTTGTAAATGGAAATGGTGAAGAGCTTGTAGATTTATGTGCTGAAAAAGGACTGATGATTGGGAATACCTGGTTTAAAAAGCGAGATATACATAAGTATACTTATGAAAGTAGGATAGATGGCCAGAGAGCGTTATTGGATTACGTGTTAATTGACAGGCGTGAGAAAGAGAGACTTTTGGATGTTAATGTGCTGAGAGGTGCAACTGGAGGGATGTCTGATCATCATCTTGTGGAGGCTAAGGTGAAGATTTGTATGGGTTTTCAGAAAAGAAGAGTGAATGTTGGGGTGAAGAGGGTGGTGAGAGTAAGTGAGCTTGAGAAGGAGACCTGTGTGAGGAAGTACCAGGAGAGACTGAGTACAGAATGGAAAAAGGTGAGAACAATGGAAGTAAGTGGAATGGGGGAGGAATGGGATGTATTTAGGGAATCAGTGATGGATTGCGCAAAAGATGCTTGTGGCATGAGAAGAGTGGGAGGTGGGTTGATTAGAAAGGGTAGTGAGTGGTGGGATGAAGAAGTAAGAGTATTAGTGAAAGAGAAGAGAGAGGCATTTGGACGATTTTTGCATGGAAAAAATGCAATTGAGTGGGAGATGTATAAAAGAAAGAGACAGGAGGTCAAGAGAAAGGTGCAAGAGGTGAAAAAAAGGGCAAATGAGAGTTGGGGTGAGAGCATCATTAAATTTTAGGGAGTTTTATAATAAAAAGATGTTCTGGAAGGAGGTAAATAAAGTGCGTAAGACAAGGGAGCAAATGGGAACTTCAGTGAAGGGCGCAAATGGGGAGGTGATAACAAGTAGTGGTGATGTGAGAAGGAGATGGAGTGAGTATTTCGAAGGTTTGTTGAATGTGTTTGATGATAGAGTGGCAGATATAGGGTGTTTTGGTCGAGGTGGTGTGCAAAGTGAGAGGGTTAGGGAAAATGATTTGGTAAACAGAGAAGAGGTAGTGAAAGCTTTGCGGAAGATGAAAGCCGGCAAGGCAGCAGGTTTGGATGGTATTGCAGTGGAATTTATTAAAAAAGGGGGTGACTGTATTGTTGACTGGTTGGTAAGGTTATTTAATGTATGTATGACTCAGGTGAGGTGCCTGAGGATTGGCGGAATGTGTGCATAGTGCCATTGTACAAGGCAAAGGGGATAAGAGTGATTGCTCAAATTACAGAGGTATAAGTTTGTTGAGTATTCCTGGGAAATTATATGGGAGGGTATTGATTGAGAGGGTGAAGGCATGTACAGAGCATCAGATTGGGGAAGAGCAGTGTGGTTTCAGAAGTGGTAGAGGATGTGTGGATCAGGTGTTTGCTTTGAAGAATGTATGTAAGAAATACTTAGAAAAGCAAATGGATTTGTATGTAGCTTTTATGGATCTGGAGAAGGCATATGATAGAGTTGATAGAGATGCTCTGTGGAAGGTATTAAGAATATATGGTGTGGGAAGAAAGTTGTTAGAAGCAGTGAAAAGTTTTTATCCATGATGTAAGGCATGTGTACGTGTAGGAAGAGAGGAAAGTGATTGGTTCTCAGTGAATGTAGGTTTGCGGCAGGGGTTTGTGATGTCTCCATGGTTGTTTAATTTGTTTATGGATGGGGTTGTTAGGGAGGTAAATGCAAGAGTTTTGGAAAGAGGGGCAAGTATGAAGTCTGTTGTGGATGAGAGAGCTTGGGAAGTGAGTCAGTTGTTGTTCGCTGATGACACAGCGCTGGTGGCTGATTCATGTGTGAAAATGCAGAAGCTGGTGACTGAGTTTGGTAAAGTGTGTGGAAGAAGAAAGTTAAGAGTAAATGTGAATAAGAGCAAGGTTATTAGGTACAGTAGGGTTTAGGGTCAAGTCAATTGTGAGGTGAGTTTGAATGGAGAAAAACTGGAGGAAGTGAAGTGTTTTAGATATCTGGGAGTGGATCTGGCAGCGGATCGAACCATGGAAGCGGATGTGGATCATAGGGTGGGGGAGGGGGCGAAAATTCTGGGGGCCTTGAAGAATGTGTGGAAGTCGAGAACATTATCTCGGAAAGCAAAAATGGGTATGTTTGAAGGAATAGTGGTTCCAACAATGTTGTATGGTTGCGAGGCGTGGGCTATGGATAGAGTTGTGCGCACGAGGATGGATGTGCTGGAAATGAGATGTTTGAGAACAATATGTGGTGTGAGGTGGTTTGATCGAGTGAGTAACGTAAGGGTAAGAGAGATGTGTGGAAATAGAAAGAGAGTGGTTGAGAGAGCAGAAGAGGGTGTTTTGAAGTGGTTTGGGCACATGGAGAGGATGAGTGAGGAAAGATTGACCAAGAGGATATATGTGTCGGAGGTGGAGGGAACAAGGAGAAGAGGGAGACCAAATTGGAGGTGGAAAGATGGATTGAAAAAGATTTTGTGTGATCGGGGCCTGAACATGGAGGAGGGTGAAAGGAGGGCAAGGAATAGAGTGAATTGGAGCGATGTGGTATACCGGGGCTGACGTGCTGTCAGTGGATTGAATCAAGGCATGTGAAGCGTCTGGGGTAAACCATGGAAAGCTGTGTAGGCATGTATATTTGCGTGTGTGGACGTATGTATATATATGTGTATGGGGGAGGGGTTGGGCCATTTCTTTCGTCTGTTTCCTTGCGCTACCTCGCAAACGCGGGAGACAGCGACAAAGTATAAAAAAAAAAAACTTTCATTAAATTAAAACATAGGATGTAAAATGCCTTACTTCACCAAATGTTAAGCATCAAAAAACTAAGACAACCAGGACAGACTGATTATCATGAAATTACTGAACTTTATCTTGCTTCATCTTCAGCACATCTTCCCAGTAATATGCTAATGTACAAGAAACATTATACATAGTTAAAATCTCTCATTACACTTGCAATATTTAACATTCATCACAAAGATCTGGATTATATTCATTGAGATAGTTTTGCAACAATAATTTGAATATAATCTGCCCTCTCAGCCCACAAAACCTGATATGAAGAAATGTTCTTAATTATGGGAAAGTCCCAGAGTTACTAACTGCACTGTTTACACTGGAGGACATTCTGAGTCATCATCAAACTTAAGGACACTCTTTGGAGTCGATTCACAAGCAATAGCCATCTCACTCATTTTGTCTGCTTCAACGCTCTTTTCTGTTCTTTTCACGTTCCAGTGTTCTAAAATCATCAAACACACGAGTTCGAGGTCTCACACACGTCTCGCAACGTCTCATACGCCTTCTATGCTCCTAGAACTCAGCCTCCAGGATCAGGTGGGTCCACACGCGCGGTGCTCGAAGCTGCGCATCGCGCCAGATTGGTTAAACAACGTCCTGATTATACGACCTTGGTGCGGCTCATCTGCTCCGTTGCTGTATTCTGACCTCAGCAGATGATCCCAATGATGAAGAGGGACGGTGGTGTAAAGGAGGTCGACAACTGTTTGGTTAAGTCGCTGGAGCTGAAGGGAGGGTGTGCTACTCCCCTACTGGCAGACCATCCTCAGAAAGTGTGCCGCTGCCGCCCCAAATCACTGGTGGAAGTCCACGTTTCCCACGTGCACAAGTCGTTACGTCAGCAGATAAATAATGTGCGACTCATTTCGTCATTCATGCAACGTCGGGAAGAAACGCCTCCATTTATCTTTTTTCTTCTTCGCTGGACTAGTCGCATCAGAGTTGGTAAAAAGAAAAAAATTATATACTGCGCCTAAGATTACTCCATTCTTCCATCACACATGACTCCCCATGAAAGACTTCCGGTTACCAGTGGTTCTTGCTAAGCTTCTGAGGAGACACCGGACTGTTCCAACCCTTTGCTGAAGTCCTGGCTGTCGAGGTCCACTCCTTAGCTCCACCTGGCAGGTTCAATGCATCCCAGGGCAAGCAATTAGTATCCCACACCTGCCGGACGACAACTGAATTTCTTCCCTCACGCCGTCAACACGCCACATACCCAGCTGATTGCGGAGAGTCGGCCGTTTTCTATCAACAATTCATCCTATTAAGTAGTCGGGCCTGGACGTGGACGGTCCATCAGCGGCCATCTTTCCCTTCAGGTGTGGATCTCATTTCAAATGCAGA
>NC_092227.1:29030974-29088474 GCF_036320965.1 Panulirus ornatus
AACCACCATTTACTGAGGGCCAATCAGTTTCCTCTCCTCCTACTTATACACATTCCGCAAATCCTCAGGCACTTCACCTTGAATCATACATACATTAGATATCCTTACCAACCAGCCAACAACACAATCACTCCCTTTTTTGACATATTCCACTATGATATCATCCAAACCCATTGCTTTGCTGGCTTTCATCTTCCGCAAAGATTTTACTACCTCTTCTTTGTTTACCAACTCATTCTCCCTAACCCTCTCACTTCGCATAACACCTCGACCAAATCACCCTATTTCTGCCACTCTTTCATCTAGCACATTCAACAAACTTTCAAAATACTCTATCCACCTCTTTCTCACATCACCACTACTTTCTATTACCTTCGCATTTGCCCCCTTCACCGATGTTTCCATTTGTTATTTTGTCTTACGCAGTATATCTACCTTCTTCCAAAACATCCTCTTATTCTCCCTAAAATCTAATGATACTCTCTCACCCCAACTCTCATTTGCCCTCTTTTTCACCTCCTCCGGCTTTCTCTTGACCTCCTGCTTCATTCTTTTATACATCTCACATTCATTTGCACTACCTCCCTGCAAAACTCGTCAAAATGCCTCTCTCTTCTCTTTCACTAATAATCTTACCTCTTCATCCCATCACTCACTACCCATTCTAATCTCTCCAACTCCCATGGTTCTCATACCACAACCATCTTTTGCGCAAACCATCACTGCTTCCATAAATACATTCCCATTCCTCCCCTACTCTCCTTACGTCCTTTGCCCTCACCATTTTCCATTATGCACTTAGTCTCCCCTGGTACTTCCACACACAAATCTCCTTCCCAAGCTCACTTACTCTCACCTTTCTCTTCACCCCAACATTCTCTCCTCTTTTCTGAAAACTTCTACAAATCTTCATCTTCGCCTCCACAAGATAATGATCAGACATCTTTCCAGTTGCACCTCTCAGCACATTAACATCAAAAAGTCTATCTTTCGTGCACCTATCTATCAACAAGTAATCCAATAATGCTCTCTGGGCACCTCTCTTATTCACATACGTATACTTATGTATATCTCTCTTTTCAGACTACGTATTCCCAATCACCATTCCTTTTTAAGCACACAAAACTACAAGCTCTTTCCCATTTCCATTTACAACACTGACCATCCCATGTACACCAATCATTCCCTCAACTACCACATTACTCACCTTTGCATTCAAATCACCCATCCCTCTAATCCGGTCTCGTGCATCAAAACTACTAACATACTTACTCAGCTGCTCCCAAAACACTTACCTTTCATGATCTTTCTTCTCATGCCCAGGTGCATAAGCACTAATAATCACCCACGTCTCTCCATCTACTTTCAGTTGTACCCATATCTATCTAGAGTTTACTTTCTTACACTTTATCACATACTCCCACTACTCCCTCCCTTGCTCTTGTCCTCTCACCAATACCTGACTTTACTCCCAAAACATTCCCAAACCACTCTTCACCTTTACCCTTGAGCTTCGTTTCACTCAGAGCCAAAGCATCCAGGTTCGTTTATATATATATATATATATATATATATATATATATATATATATATATATATATATATATATATATATATATATATATATATATATATATATATATATATATATATATATATATATATATATATATATGTATATATATATAAATATATACATATATATATATATATATATATATATATATATATATATATATATATATATATATATATATATATATATATATATATATATATATATATATATATATATATATATAAACGAAGGAACAGAGGAGAGGTCCAGGTGAGGATATTCCCTCAAAGGCCCAGTCCTCTGTTCTTAACGCTACCTCGCTATTGCGGGAAATAGCGAATAGTATGAAAAAAAAAAAAAAAAAAAAAAAAAGAAATATATATATATATATATATATATATATATATATATATATATATATATATATATATATATATATATATATATATATATATATATATATATATACATATTTTTTTTTTTTTTTTCATACTTTGTCTCTGTCTCATGCGTTTGCGAGGTAGCGCAAGGAAACAGACGAAAGAAATGGCCCAACCCACCCCCATACACATGTATATACATACGTCCACACACGCAAATATACATACCTACACAGCTTCCCATGGTTTACCCCAGACGTTTCACATGCCTTGATTCAATCCACTGACAGCACGTCAACCCCGGTATACCACATCGCTCCAATTCACTCTATTCCTTGCCCTCCTTTCACCCTCCTGCATGTTCAGGCCCCGATCACACAAAATCTTTTTCACTCCATCTTTCCACCTCCAATTTGGTCTCCCTCTTCTCCTCGTTCCCTCCACCTCCGACACATATATCCTCTTGGTCAATCTTTCCTCACTCATTCTCTCCATGTGCCCAAACCACTTCAAAACACCCTCTTCTGCTCTCTCAACCACGATCTTTTTATTTCCACACATCTCTCTTACCCTTACGTTACTCACTCGATCAAACCACCTCACACCACACATTGTCCTCAAACATCTCATTTCCAGCACATCCATCCTCCTGCGCACAACTCTATCCATAGCCCACGCCTCGCAACCATACAACAGTGTTGGAACCACTATTCCTTCAAACATACCCATTTTTGCTTTCCGAGATAATGTTCTCGACTTCCACACATTCTTCAAGACCCCCAGAATTTTCGCCCCCTCCCCCACCCTATGATCCACTTCCGCTTCCATGGTTCCATCCGCTGCCAGATCCACTGCCAGATATCTAAAACACTTCACTTCCTCCAGTTTTTCTCCATTCAAACTCACCTCCCAATTGACTTGACCCTCAACCCTACTGTACCTAATAACCTTGCTCTTATTCACATTTACTCTTAACTTTCTTCTTCCACACACTTTACCAAACTCAGTCACCAGCTTCTGCAGTTTCTCACATGAATCAGCCACCAGCGCTGTATCATCAGCGAACAACAACTGACTCACTTCCCAAGCTCTCTCATCCCCAACAGACTTCATAGTTGCCCCTCTTTCCAAAACTCTTGCATTTACCTCCCTAACAACCCCATCCATAAACAAATTAAACAACCATGGAGACATCACACACCCCTGCCGCAAACCTACATTCACTGAGAACCAATCACTTTCCTCTCTTCCTACACGTACACATGCCTTACATCCTCGATAAAAACTTTTCACTGCTTCTAACAACTTGCCTCCCACACCATATATTCTTAATACCTTCCACAGAGCATCTCTATCAACTCTATCATATGCCTTCTCCAGATCCATAAATGCTACATACAAATCCATTTGCTTTTCTAAGTATTTCTCACATACATTCTTCAAAGCAAAAACCTGATCCACACATCATCTACCACTAATGAAACCACACTGCTCTTCCCCAATCTGATGCTCTGTACATGCCTTCACCCTCTCAATCAATACCCTCCCATATAATTTACCAGGAATACTCAACAAACTTATACCTCTGTAATTTGAGCACTCACTCTTATCCCCTTTGCCTTTGTACAATGGCACTATGCACGCATTCCGCCAATCCTCAGGCACCTCACCATGAGTCATACATACATTAAATAACCAGTCAACAATACAGTTACCCCCTTTTTTAATAAATTCCACTGCAATACCATCCAAACCTGCTGCCTTGCCGGCTTTCATCTTCCGCAAAGCTTTCACTACCTCTTCTCTGTTTACCAAATCATTTTCCCTAACCCTCTCACTTTGCACACCACCTCGACCAGAACACCATATATCTGCCACTCTATCATCAAACACATTCAACAAACCTTCAAAATACTCACTCCATCTCCTTCTCACATCACCACTACTTGTTATCAACTCCCCATTTGCGCCCTTCACTGAAGTTCCCATTTGCTCCCTTGTCTTACGCACTTTATTTACCTCCTTCCAGAACATCTTTTTATTCTCCCTAAAATTTAATGATACTCTCTCACCCCAACTCTCATTTGCCCTTTTTTTCACCTCTTGCACCTTTCTCTTGACCTCCTGTCTCTTTCTTTTATACATCTCCCACTCAATTGCATTTTTTCCCTGCAAAAATCGTCCAAATGCCTCTCTCTTCTCTTTCACTAATACTCTTACTTCTTCATCCCACCACTCACTAACCTTTCTAATCAACCCACCTCCCACTCTTCTCATGCCACAAGCATCTTTTGCGCAATCCATCACTGATTCCCTAAATACATCCCATTCCTCCCCCACTCCCCTTGCTTCCATTGTTCTCACCTTTTTCCATTCTGTACTCAGTCTCTCCTGGTACTTCCTCACACAGGTCTCCTTCTCAAGCTCACTTACTCTCACCACCCTCTTCACCCCAACATTCACTCTTCTTTTCTGAAAACCCATACAAATGTTCACCTTAGCCTCCACAAGATAATGATCAGACATCCCTCCAGTTGCACCTCTCAGCACATTAACATCCAAAAGTCTCTCTTTCGACACGCCTGTCAATTAACACGTAATCCAATAACGCTCTCTGGCCATCTCTCCTACTTACATAAGTATACTTATGTATATCTCGCTTTTTAAACCAGGTATTCCCAATCATCAGTCCTTTTTCAGCACATAAATCTACAAGCTCTTCACCATTTCCATTTACAACACTGAACACCCCATGTATACCAATTATTCCCTCAACTGCCACATTACTCACCTTTGCATTCAAATCACCCATCACTATAACCCGGTCTCGGGCATCAAAACCACTAACACACTCATTCAGCTGCTCCCAAAACACTTGCCTCTCAGGATCTTTCTTCTCATGCCCAGGTGCATATGCACCAATAATCACCCATCTCTCTCCATCAACTTTCAGTTTTACCCATATTAATCGAGAATTTACTTTCTTACACTCTATCACATACTCCCACAACTCCTGTTTCAGGAGTATTGCTACTCCTTCCCTTGCTCTTGTCCTCTCACTAACCCCTGACTTTACTCCCAAGACATTCCCAAACCACTCTTCCCCTTTACCCTTGAGCTTCGTTTCACTCAGAGCTAAAACATCCAGGTTCCTTTCCTCAAACATACTACCTATCTCTCCTTTTTTCACATCTTGGTTACATCCACACACATTTAGGCACCCCACTCTGAGCCTTCGAGGAGGATGAGCACTCCCCGCGTGACTCCTTCTTCTGTTTCCCATTTTAGAAAGTTAATACAAGGAGGGGAGGATTTCTGGCCCCCCGCTCCCGTCCCCTCTAGTCGCTTTCTACGACACGCGAGGAATACGTGGGAAGTATTCTTTCACCCCTATCCCCAGGGATAATATACATATATATTTACATATACACATACACACACATACACATACATACGCACATATACACACACACACACATACATATATATACATATGAAAAATGTAAGAAATAATTTAGAAAACTGAAACTTCTAGCTTGAAATGAATGAAAAAAATGAATGTCACATAATGGTTCATATATATATATATATATATATATATATATATATATATATATATATATATATATATATATATTTCTTTTTTTCTTTTAAACTATTCGCCAATTCCCGCGTTAGCGAGGTACCGTTAAGAAATTAAGGAATATAACAGTCAGTTGATATACATCGAAGAGACGAACCTAGGACGCCATTTGGTAAACATGTTTACAAAATGGTGTCCTAGCTTCGTCTCCTCGATGTATATCAACTGACTGTTATATTTCTCTCTTGTATCTCCCCTGATGTTGTTATTATTACACGAAAGTGCACTTGGGCACTTTTCCTGTTTCATTTTCCCCGTGTACTCATGGGAATATATATATATATATATATATATATATTTTTTTTTTTTTTTTTTTTTTTTTTTTTTTTAGACTTTGTCGCTGTCTCCCGCGTTTGCGAGGTAGCGCAAGGAAACAGACGAAAGAAATGGCCCAACCCCCCCCATACACATGTACATACACACGTCCACACACGGAAATATACATACCTACACAGCTTTCCATGGTTTACCCCGGACGCTTCACATGCCTTGATTCAATCCACTGACAGCACGTCAACCCCTGTATACCACATCGCTCCAATTCACTCTATTCCTTGCCCTCCTTTCACCCTCCTGCATGTTCAGGCCCCGATCACACAAAATCCTTTTCACTCCATCTTTCCACCTCCAATTTGGTCTCCCTCTTCTCCTCGTTCCCTCCACCTCCGACACATATATCCTCTTGGTCAATCTTTCCTCACTCATTCTCTCCATGTGCCCAAACCATTTCAAAACACCCTCTTCTGCTCTCTCAACCACGCTCTTTTTATTTCCACACATCTCTCTTACCCTTACGTTACTTACTCGATCAAACCACCTCACACCACACATTGTCCTCAAACATCTCATTTCCAGCACATCCATCCTCCTGCGCACAACTCTATCCATAGTCCACGCCTCGCAACCATACAACATTGTTGGAACTACTATTCCTTCAAACATACCCATTTTTGCTTTCCGGGATAATGTTCTCGACTTCCACACATTTTTCAAGGCTCCCAAAATTTTCGCCCCCTCCCCCACCCTATGATCCACTTCCGCTTCCATGGTTCCATCCGCTGACAGATCCACTCCCAGATATCTAAAACACTTCACTTCCTCCAGTTTTTCTCCATTCAAACTTACCTCCCAATTGACTTGACCCTCAACCCTACTGTACCTAATAACCTTGCTCTTATTCACATTTACTCTTAACTTTCTTCTTCCACACACTTTACCAAACTCAGTCACCAGCTTCTGCAGTTTCTCACATGAATCCGCCACCAGCGCTGTATCATCAGCGAACAACAACTGACTCACTTCCCAAGCTCTCTCATCCCCAACAGACTTCATACTTGCCCCTCTTTCCAAGACTCTTGCATTTACCTCCCTAACAACCCCATCCATAAACAAATTAAACAACCATGGAGACATCACACACCCCTGCCGCAAACCTACATTCACTGAGAACCAATCACTTTCCTCTCTTCCTACACGTACACATGCCTTACATCCTCGATAAAAACTTTTCACTGCTTCTAACAACTTGCCTCCCACACCATATATTCTTAATACCTTCCACAGAGCATCTCTATCAACTCTATCATATGCCTTCTCCAGATCCATTAATGCTATATATATATATATATATATATATATATATATATATATATATATATATATATATATATATATATATATATATATATACATATATATATATATATATATATATATATATATATATATATATATATATATATATATATATATATATATATATATATATATATATATATATATATATATATATATATATATATATATATATATATATATATATGTTGGAAAGTATCACAATTTTGCACGTGAACAAGATATTCCTATGAGTCCATGGGGGAAATGAAAAACGAGAAGTTCCAAAGTGCACTCTCGTGTAATAATCACATCATCAGAGGAGACACAATAGAGAAATATAATAGTCAGTTGATATACAACGAATAGACGTAGCTAGGACGCCATATGGGAAACTTGCAATTGTCCAAGACAAACAACGAACTTACTATAAAATTATTATTTTACAACTTTTATCAACAATAATGTTTTCTAATTTGTAGAGACCATCACTAATGTTAAGATTATAATTCATTTTTTATTTAATTATAGAGGATTCAATGATATTTCTCGTGTTGATAGAGTTAGAGTTAATTACTTAGATGGCATTACTCTAGTCAATACAATGATCATAGTTTTTAACGTCAATAATCAAGGCATTTGAATCTTGTCCCGTTCTTATAATGTATTTATGTTCCTTGAGTTTAACAGAAAGATCCTACCAGTCTTCCCAACATAAAATTTATCACAATTTCTACATGGCAATTTACAAATGCACCTAGGAGAATTTTCTGATGAATTCCTGATTAAGATGTTCTTTATAGTGTTATTGTTGCTGAAGGCAACTTTTACATTAAAGGATTTAAGCAACATGGGAAATAAAGTAAAATTATTATCAAAAGGGAGAACTAAGAGATTTTTGGTGTCAATGGGAGGTTTAGGCTCAACTCTATTTAAAATGATTTCTTTGCTAACTTAAGGGATTTATCAATGAAAGATCTAGGGTACTTTAACTTAGATCCAAAAGAATATTTTTTCGCAAACCATCATCAATAAATTTTGGCCTGGAAGTACGTAATGCCCCAAGGAACATAGATTGGGGAAATGATATGTTAATGCTGTCATATTGAGATGAGTAATAATGGCTATATGAGCATACATTGGTATTTTTTCTGTATATGATAAAGTTGAAATTGTTTCCTTGCCTATGGATCATGTAATCTAAAAATTGTAACTTATCATTATTTTCATTTTCCACAGTAAATTTGATGGAAGGTACTAAATTGTTAAGTAAGGAGAGAAATATTACTAAATTTTCATTTCTTGGCAAAACACAAAGAACACCATCTACATGCCTAAACCAAACTGCATTAAAAGGCAAGATATCCTTTAGTGATTTTGTTTCAATAAATTTTTGAGCATAATAATCCCCATTGAATTGAAATACAGTCTTTTATACACAGTTTTATCAGTTCAATGAAAACGGACTTTGAAACAGGTAAATGAATATCATCCAACACATCAAATAAATATTCTAAAAGGTCATCAATTGGAACTTCCTTGAAAAGTGAGGAAACATCAAAGCTAACTAGTTTGAAATCAAAATTAATATTGATATTGTTAAGCCTGTTGACCAAACCAAAATTGTTCATCATGTTAGCATTTGATACGTTACCCACTAAAGGGCTTAGTAAAGAAACTAACCATTTTGACAATTCATATGTAATGGAGCCTACTGAACTCACTATAGGTCTTGCTGGAAAATTCTGTTTATGTGTTTTGATAAGTCCGTACATATATTACATTGAAGGGGACCAAGTTGACAAACTTTAGATAAAAGAAACATTGCCTTTCAAAAACAACTTCATTTCTTCTTTGAAATGAGAATTTACTGCTTCTAGGGGCTTTTACTGAGTTTAGAATATGTTTTGTCATCATTTAGAAGATCATTCGTTTTAGATAAATAGTTACTTTTGTCTAAATTCACAACAGTTTTAGCCTTATCTGCTTTCGTAATATGTATATCTTTGTCTTTTTTTAAGATGTTAATAGCTCTTTTAAGTCTTTTAGGGCAATTAGGTTCCACTGGTTTTGACAAACTGGCATACTCTACACCCTTACAGATATTAATTTCATCATTAGTTAATATGCTGTATTTCTCTAAATTACAAAAAGACTATGAGATCAACACAGCTGGCTTCCCTGTTAGAGCACACAAAACTTAAACCAAGGAATCCTTATCTAGTTTTTTATTAAACAGGTTTATCACAAAAAAGGGCTTATGTTCTTAGTCCGGTCGCTTTTCGCATTACAAGAGAGAAGCAACGTGCCTTCCAAATGGCAATATCGACATATTGAAAGTTGCGGATGTCGGACTATTTCTATAATAGATTAAGGAATGAACGCAACAGGCTACAAATGAAACTAAATTGTAAGTTGGACCATCTCAATTATTAGCTCTAACTCTATTACCACGAGAAATATCATTGAATCTTCTTTAATCAAATACACAAAGAATTATAATCTAAGTATCAGTGATGATCTATACAAATTAGATAACTTTACTGATGGTAAAATCTGTAAAATGGTAAGTTTATGATACGCTCGTTGTCTGTCTTGGACAATCGCATGTTCACCATATGGCGTCCTAGCTACGTCTCTTCGTTGTATATCAACTGACATATTTCTCTCATGTGTCTCCCCTGATGATGTGATTAATTTCACCAAAGTGCACTTTGGAACTTATCGTGTTTCATTTTTCCCGTGACCTCATAGGTGACGTGCCTGAGGGTTGGCGGAATGCTTGCATAGTGCTATTGCACAAAGACAAAGGGGATAAGAGTGAGTGCTCAAATTACAGAGGTATAAGTTTGTTGAGTATTCCTGGTAGATTATATGAGAGGGTATTGATTGAGAGGGTGAAGGCATGTACAGAGCATCAGATTGGGGAAGAGCAGTGTGGTTTCAGAAGTGGTAGAGGATGTGTGGATCACGTGTTTGCTTTGAAGAATGTATGTGAGAAATACTTAGGAAAGCAAATGGATTTGTATGTAGCATTTATGGATCTGGAGAAGGCATATGATAGAGTTGATGGAGATGTTCTGTGGAAGGTATTAAGAATATATGGTGTGGGAGGCAAGTTGTTAGAAGCAGTGAAAAGTTTTTATCGAGGATGTAAGGCATGTGTACGTGTAAGAAGAGAGGAAAGTGATTGGTTCTCAGTGAATGTAGGTTTGCGGCAGGGGTGTGTGATGTCTCCATGGTTGTTTAATTTGTTTATGGATAGGGTTGTTAGGGAGGTGAATGCAAGAGTTTTGGAAAGAGGGGCAAGTATGCAGTCAATTGTGGATGAGAGAGCTTGGGAAGTAAGTCACTTGTTGTTCGCTGATGATACAACGCTGGTGGCTGATTCATGTGTGAAACTGCAGAAGCTGGTGGCTGAGTTTGGTAAAGTGTGTGAAAGAAGAAAGTTAAGAGTAAATGTGAATAAGAGCATGGTTATTAGGTACAGTAGGGTTGAGGGTCAAGTTAATTGGGAGGTAAGTTTGAATGGAGAAAAACTGGAGGAAGTAAAGTGTTTTAGATATCTGGGAGTGGATTTGGCAGCTGATGGAACCATGGAAGCGGAAGTGAATCATAGTGTGGGGGAGGGGGCGAAAGTCCTGGGAGCCTTGAAGAATGTGTGGAAGTCGAGAACATTATCTCGGAAAGCAAAAATGGGTATGTTTGAAGGAATATGGTTCCAACAATGTTGTAGGGCTGCGAGGCGTGGGCTATAGATAGAGTGAAGAGAGTGTTGAGAGTAATTGATCTTGGGAAGGAGACTTGTGTGAGGAAATACCAGGAGAGACTGAGTGCAGAATGGAAAGAGGTGAGAGCAAATGACGTAAGGGGGGTCGGGGAGGAATGGGATGTATTTAGGGAAGCGATGATGGCTTGCGCAAAAGATGCCTGTGGAATGAGAAGAGTGGGTAGAGGGCAGATTAGAAAGGGTAGTGAGTGGTGGGATGAAGAGGTAAGATTAATACTAAAAGAGAAGAGAGAAGCATTTGGACGAGTTTTGCAGGGAAATAGTGCAAATGACTGGGAGAAATATATAAGAAAGAGGCAGGAGGTCAAGAGAAAGGTGCTAGAAGTTAAAAAGAGGGCAAATGAGAGTGGGATGAGAGAGTATCATTGAATATTAGGGAGAATAAAAAGATGTCTTGGGAGGAGGTAAATAAAGTGCTTAAGACAAGAGAACAAATGGGAACATCGTTAAAGGGGGAAATGGGGAGGAAATAACAAGTAGTGGTGATGTGAGGAGATGGAGTCAGTATCTTGAAGTTTTGTTGAAGGCGTTAGATGATAGAGTGGCAGATATAGGGTGTCTTGGTCGAAGTGGTGTGCGAAGTGAAAGGATGAGAGAGAATGATTTGATAAACAGGGAAGAGGTATTATAAGCTTTGTGGAAGATGGAAGACGGCAAGGCAGCGGGTTAGGATGGTATTGCAGTGGAACATATTATAAAAGGCGGTGACTGTGTTGTTGCCTGGTTGGTAAGGATATCTATTGTATGTATGACTCATTGTGAGGTGCCTAGGATTGACAGAATGCATGCATAATGCAATTGTGCAAAGGAAAAGGGGATAAAGATTAGTGCTCAAATTACAGAGGTATAAGTTTGTTGAGTATTCCTGGGAAATTATATGGGAACGTATTGATTGAGAGGGGGAAAGCATGTACAGAGCATCAGATTGGGGAAGAGCAGTGTGGTTTCAGAAGTGGTAGAGGATGTGTGGATCAGGTGTTTGATTTCAAGAATGCATGTTGGAGATACTTAGAAAAGCAAATGGATTTGTATGTAGCATTCATGGATCTGGGGAAAGCATATGACAGAGTTGATAGAGATGCTCCATATCAAGAATATATGGTATGGTAGGTAAGTTGCTAGAAGCAGTGAAAAGTTTTTATCGAGGATGTAAGGCATGTGTACGAGTAGGAAGAGAGGAAAGTGATTGGTTCTTAGTGAATGTCGGTTTGCGGCAGGAGTGCCTGATGTCTCCATGGTTGTTTATTTATTTATGGATGGGGTTGTTAGGGAGGTGAATGGAAGACTTTTGGAGGGAAGGGCAAGGATGCAGTCTATTGTGGATGACAGGGAAGTGAGTCAGTTGTTCATCGCTGATGATACACTGATTCGGGTGAGAAACTGCAGAAGCTAGTGACTGAGGTAAAGTGTGTGAAAGAAGTAAGCTAAAAGTAAATGTGAATAAGAGCTAGGTCAATAGATATAGTAGGGCTGAGGGAGAAGTCAATTGGTAGGTAAGTTTGAAGGGAGAAAAACTGGAGGAAGTGAAGTGTTTTAGATGTATGGGTGTGGATTTGGCAGCGGATGGAACTATGGAAGCGGAGGTGAGTCACAGGGTGGGAAAAGGGGCGAAAGTTCTGAGAGCGTTGATAAATGTGTGGAAGGCGATTACATTATCTCGGAAAGCAAAAATTGGTATGTTTGAAGGAATAGAGGTTCTAACAATGTTATATGGTTGCATGGCGTTGGCTATTGATAGAGTTGTGCTGAGGAGGATGGATGTGCTGAAAATGAGATATTTGTGGACAATATGTGGTGTGAGGTGGTTTGATAGAGTAAGTAATAATAGGGTAAGAGAGATGTGTGGAAATAAAAAGAGTGTGGCTGAGACAGCAGAAGAGGGTGTTTTGAAATGTTTTGGTCACATGGAGAGAATGAGTGTGGAAAGATTGACAATGACGATATATGAGTCAGAGGTGGAGGGAACGAGAAGTGTGAGATGAATTTGAAGGTGGAAGGATGGAGTGAAAAAGAGTTTGAGCGATGAGCGCCCGAACATGCAGAAGAGTGAAAGGCGTGCAAGAAATAGAGTGAATTGGAACGATGTGGTATACCGGGGTCGGCGTGCTGTCAATGGATTGAACCAGGGCATGTGAAGCGTCTGGGGAAACCATGGAAAGTTTTCTGGGGCCTGGATGTTGAGAGGGAGTTGTGGTTTCGGTGCATCATACATGACAGCTAGAGACTGAGTGTGAACGAATGTCCTCTGTTGTCTTTTCCTAGCGCTACCTCACGCGCATGCGGGGGGAGGAAGTTGTCATTTCATGTGGGGCAGGGTGGCGACGAGAATGAATAAAAGCAGCAAGTATGAATTATGCACATGTGCATAAATGTATATGTCTGTGTATATATATATATATAGGTGTATACGTTGAGATGTGTAGATATGTATATATGCGTGTGTGAACGTGTTTGTATATATATGTGTGTGTGGATGGGTTGGGCCATTCTTTCCTCTGTTTTCTTGCGCTACCTCGCTAACGCTGGACACAGCGACAAAGTATAATAAACTAAATAAGGAAATAAATGTATATATATATATATATATATATATATATATATATATATATATATATATATATATATATATATATATATATATATATATATATATATATATATATATATATATCCCTGGGGATAGGGGAGAAAGAATACTTCCCACGTATTCCCTGCGTGTCGTAGAAGGCGACTAAAAGGGGAGGGAGCGGGGGGCTGGAAATCCTCGGCGCTCATTTTTTTTCTTTTTTTTTTTTTTTGATTTTAAAAAATAAGGAACAGAGAAGGGGGCTAGGTTCTCTGTTCTTAACGCTACCTCGCTGACGCAGGAAATGGCGAATAGTTTGAAAGAAAGAATATATATATATATATATATATATATATATATATATATATATATATATATATATATATATATATATATATATATATATATATATTATACTTTGTCGCTGTCTCCCGCGTTTGCGAGATATCGCAAGGAAACAGACGAAAGAAATGGCCCAACCACCCCTCCCATACACATGTATATACATACATCCACACACGCAAATATACATACCTACACAGCTTTCCATGGTTTACCCCAGACGCTTCACATGCCTTGATTCAATCCACTGACAGCACGTCAACCCCGGTATACCACATCGCTCCAATTCACTCTATTCCTTGCCCTCCTTTCACCCTCCTGCATATTCAGGCCCCGATCACACAAAATCTTTTTCACTCCATCTTTACACCTCCAATTTGGTCTCCCTCTTCTCCTTGTTCCCTCCACCTCCGACACATATATCCTCTTGGTCAATCTTTCCTCACTCATTCTCTCCATGTGCCCAAACCACTTCAAAACACCCTCTTCTGCTCTCTCAACCACGCTCTTTTTATTTCCACACATCTCTCTTACCCTTACGTTACTCACTCGATCAAACCACCTCACACCACACACTGTCCTCAAACATCTCATTTCCAGCACATCCATCCTCCTGCGCACAACTCTATCCATAGCCCACGCCTCGCAACCATACAACATTGTTGGAACCACTATTCCTTCAAACATGCCCGTTTTTGCTTTCCGATATAATGTTCTCGACTTCCACACATTCTTCAAGGCCCCCAGAATTTTCGCCCCCTCCCCCACCCTATGATTCACTTCCGCTTCCATGGTTCCATCCGCTGCCAGATCCACTCCCATATATCTAAAACACTTCACTTCCTCCAGTTTTTCTCCATTCAAACTCACCTCCCAATTGACTTGACCCTCAACCCTACTGTACCTAATAACCTTGCTTTTATTCACATTTACTCTTAACTTTCTTCTTCCACACACTTTACCAAACTCAGTCACCAGCTTCTGCAGTTTCTCACATGAATCAGCCACCAGCGCTGTATCATCAGCGAACAACAACAGACTCACTTCCCAAGCTCTCTCATCCCCAACAGACTTCATACTTGCCCCTCTTTCCAAAACTCTTGCATTTACCTCCCTAACAACCCCATCCATAAACAAATTAAACAACCATGGAGACATCACACACCCCTGCCGCAAACCTACATTCACTGAGAACCAATCACTTTCCTCTCTTCCTACACGTACACATGCCTTACATCCTCGATAAAAACTTTTCACTGCTTCTAACAACTTTCCTCCCACACCATATATTCTTAATACCTTCCACAGAGCATCTCTATCAACTCTATCATATGCCTTCTCCAGATCCATAAATGCTACATACAAATCCATTTGCTTTTCTAAGTATTTTTCACATACATTCTTCAAAGCAAACACCTGATCCACACATACTCTACCACTTCTGAAACCACACTGCTCTTCCCCAATCTGATGCTCTGTACATGCCTTCACCCTCTCAATCAACACCCTACCATATAATTTACCAGGAATACTCAACAAACTTATACCTCTGTAATTTGAGCACTCACTCTTATCCCCTTTGCCTTTGTACAATGGCACTATGCACGCATTCCGCCAATCCTCAGGCACCTCACCATGAGTCATACATACATTAAATAACCTTACCAACCACTCAACAATACAGTCACCCCCTTTTTTAATAAATTCCACTGCAATACCATCCATACCTGCTGCCTTGCCGGCTTTCATCTTCCGCAAAGCTTTCACTACCTCTTCTCTGTTTAACAAATCATTTTCCCTAACCCTCTCACTTTGCACACCACCTCGACCAAAACACCCTATATATGCCACTCTATCATCAAACACATTCAACAAACCTTCAAAATACTCACTCCATCTCCTTCTCACATCACCACTACTTGTTATCACCTCCCCATTTGCGCCCTTCACTGAAGTTCCCATTTGCTCCCTTGTCTTACGCACTTTATTTACCTCCTTCCAGAACATCTTTTTATTCTCCCTAAAATTCAATGATACTCTCTCACCCCAACTCTCATTTGCCCTTTTATTCACCTCTTGCACCTTTCTCTTGACCTCCTGTCTCTTTCTTTTATACATCTCTCACTCAATTGCATTTTTTCCCTGCAAAAATCGTCCAAATGCCTCTCTCTTCTCTTTCACTAATACTCTTACTTCTTCATCCCACCACTCACTACCCTTTCTAATCAACCCACCTCCCACTCTTCTCATGCCACAAGCATCTTTTGCGCAATCCATCACTGATTCCCTAAATACATCCCATTCCTCCCCCACTCCCCTTACTTCCATTGTTCTCACCTTTTTCCATTCTGTACTCAGTCTCTCCTGGTACTTCCTCACACAGGTCTCCTTCCCAAGCTCACTTACTCTCACCACCCTCTTCACCCCAACATTCACTCTTCTTTTCTGAAAACCCATACAAATCTTCACCTCAGCCTCCACAAGATAATGATCAGACATCCCTCCAGTTGCACCTCTCAGCACATTAACATCCAAAAGTCTCTCTTTCGCACGCCTGTCAATTAACACGTAATCCAATAACGCTCTCTGGCCATCTCTCCTACTTACATAAGTATACTTATGTATATCTCGCTTTTTAAACCAGGTATTCCCAATCATCAGTCCTTTTTCAGCACATAAATCTACAAGCTCTTCACCATTTCCATTTACAATACTGAACACCCCATGTATACCAATTATTCCCTCAACTGCCACATTACTCACCTTTGCATTCAAATCACCCATCACTATAACCCGGTCTCGTGCATCAAAACCACTAACACACTCATTCAGCTGCTCCCAAAACACTTGCCTCTCATGATCTTTCTTCTCATGCCCAGGTGCATATGCACCAATAATCACCCACCTCTCTCCATCAACTTTCAGTTTTACCCATATTAATCGAGAATTTACTTTCTTACATTCTATCACATACTCCCACAACTCCTGTTTCAGGAGTATTGCTACTCCTTCCCTTGCTCTTGTCCTCTCACTAACCCCTGACTTTACTCCCCAGACATTCCCAAACCACTCTTCCCCTTTACCCTTGAGCTTCGTTTCACTCAGAGCCAAAACATCCAGGTTCCTTTCCTCAAACATACTACCTATCTCTCCTTTTTTCACATCTTGGTTACATCCACACACATTTAGGCACCCCACTCTGAGCCTTCGAGGAGGATGAGCACTCCCCGCGTGACTCCTCCTTCTGTTTCCCATTTTAGAAAGTTAATACAAGGAGGGGAGGATTTCTGGCCCCCCGCTCCCGTCCCCTCTAGTCGCTTTCTACGACACGCGAGGAATACGTGGGAAGTATTCTTTCACCCCTATCCCCAGGGATAATATACATATATATATATACATATACACATACACACACATACACATACATACGCACATATACACACACACACACATACATATATATACATATGAAAAATGTAAAAAACAATTTAGAAAACTGAAACTTCTAGCTTGAAATGAATGAATAAAATGAAACATGAATCTTTCATATACAATACAAATGTGTGCATAAAAATATGATGCCTTTTAAGATACTTTGTAAAAAAAAAAATTTACTTTAGAATATCAAGTGAATACTCCATCAGCAGCTGCTGTCATTTTGAGCCCTCCAAGTGTGTACAGCAGATATTCCTTATTGGCCTCGTCACCCTCATTTTCCACCCAAAGCTTCAGGAGAAATGCAACTTGGCTTTCCACGCTATCCTCCTTCTCTGCTTTATCTTTCTCAATAAAATCAATCTCATCATTTTTGAACCCAAGCTTTTTGAAGAAAAGTTTCCATTTGTCTTTTCCCAGTTTGTCTAAGTTTTTGGCGAGGGCCCTTTGCTCCTCCTCAGTGATGGCTTTAATAAATAAATATATATATATATTAAATATATATATATATATATATATATATATATATATATATATATATATATATATATATATATATATATATATATATATATATATATATATATATATATATATATATATATATATATATATATATAAATATATATATATATATACATATATATATTTAATATATATATATATATATATATATATATATATATATATATATATATATATATATATATATATATATATATATATATATATATCTTCCGCAAAGCTTTTACTACCTCTTCTCTGTTTACCAAATCATTTTCCCTAACCCTCTCACTTTGCACACCACCTCGACCAAAACACCCTATATCTGCCACTCTGTCATCAGACACATTCAACAAACCTTCAAAATACTCATTCCATCTCCTTCTCACATCACCGCTACTTGCTATCACCTCCCCATTTACGCCCTTCACTGAAGTTCCCATTTGCTCCCTTGTCTTACGCACCCTATTTACCTCCTTCCAGAACATCTTTTTATTCTCCCTAAAATTTACTGATAGTCTCTCACCCCAACTCTCATTTGCCCTTTTTTTCACCTCTTGCACCTTTCTCTTGACCTCCTGTCTCTTTCTTTTATACTTCTCCCACTCAATTGCATTTTTTCCCTGCAAAAATCGTCCAAATGCCTCTCTCTTCTCTTTCACTAATACTCTTACTTCTTCATCCCACCACTCACTACCCTTTCTAAACAGCCCCCCTCCCACTCTTCTCATGCCACAAGCATCTTTTGCGCAATCCATCACTGATTCCCTAAATACATCCCATTCCTCCCCCACTCCCCTTACTTCCATTGTTCTCACCTTTTTCCATTTTGTACACAGTCTCTCCTGGTACTTCCCCACACAGGTCTCCTTCCCAAGCTCACTCACTCTCACCACCTTCTTCACCCCAACATTCACTCCTCTTTTCTGAAAACAGGCAGCAGGTTTGGATGGTATTGCAGTGGAATTTATTAAAAAAGGGGGTGACTGTATTGTTGACTGGTTGGTAAGGTTATTTAATGTATGTATGACTCATGGTGAGGTGCCTGAGGATTGGCGGAATGCGTGCATAGTGCCATTGTACAAAGGCAAAGGGGATAAGAGTGAGTGCTCAAATTACAGAGGTATAAGTTTGTTGAGTATTCCTGGTAAATTATATGGGAGGGTATTGATTGAGAGGGTGAGGGCATATACAGAGCATCAGATTGGGGAAGAGCAGTGCGGTTTCAGAAGTGGTAGAGGATGTGTGGATCAGGTGTTTGCTTTGAAGAACGTATGTGAGAAATACTTAGAAAAGCAAATGGATTTGTATGTAGCATTTATGGATCTGGAGAAGGCATATGATAGAGTTGATAGAGATGCTCTGTGGAAGGTATTAAGAATATATGGTGTTGGAGGCAAGTTGTTAGAAGCAGTGAAAAGTTTTTATCGAGGATGTAAGGCATGTGTACGTGTAGGAAGAGAGGAAAGTGATTGGTTCTCAGTGAATGTAGGTTTGCGGCAGGGGTGTGTGATGTCTCCATGGTTGTTTAATTTGTTTATGGATGGGGTTGTAAGGGAGGTAAATGCAAGAGTCCTGGAAAGAGGGGCAAGTATGAAGTCTGTTGGGGATGAGAGAGCTTGGGAAGTGAGTCAGTTGTTGTTCGCTGATGATACAGCGCTGGTGGCTGATTCATGTGAGAAACTGCAGAAGCTGGTGACTGAGTTTGGTAAAGTGTGTGGAAGAAGAAAGTTGAGAGTAAATGTGAATAAGAGCAAGGTTATTAGGTACAGTAGGGGTGAGGGTCAAGTCAGTTGGGAGGTGAGTTTGAATGGAGAAAAACTGGAGGAAGTGAAGTGTTTTAGATATCTGGGAGTGGATCTGTCAGCGGATGGAACCATGGAAGCGGAAGTGGATCATAGGGTGGGGGAGGGGGCGAAAATTTTGGGAGCCTTGAAAAATGTGTGGAAGTCGAGAACATTATCTCGGAAAGCAAAAATGGGTATGTTTGAGGGAATAGTGGTTCCAACAATGTTGTATGGTTGCGAGGCGTGGGCTATGGATAGAGATGTGCGCAGGAGGATGGATGTGCTGGAAATGAGATGTTTGAGGACAATGTGTGGTGTGAGGTGGTTTGATCGAGTAAGTAACGTAAGGGTAAGAGAGATGTGTGGAAATAAAAAGAGCGTGGTTGAAAGAGCAGAAGAGGGTGTTTTGAAATGGTTTGGTCACATGGAGAGAATGAGTGAGGAGAGATTGACCAAGAGGATATATGTGTCGGAGGTGGAGGGAACGAGGAGAAGAGGGAGACCAAATTGGAGGTGGAAAGATGGAGTGAAAAAGATTTTGTGTGATCGGGGCCTGAACATGCAGGAGGGTGAAAGGAGGGCAAGGAATAGAGTGAATTGGAGTCATGTGGTATACAGGGGTTGACGTGCTGTCAGTGGATTCAATCAGGGCATGTGAGGCGTCTGGGGTGAACCATGGAGAGCTGTGTGGGTATGTATATTTGCGTGTGTGGACGTGTGTATGTACATGTGTATGGGGGGGGGGGGGGTTGGGCCATTTCTTTCGTCTGTTTCCTTGCGCTACCTCGCAAACGCGGGAGACAGCGACAAAGTATAAAAAAAAAAAAAAAAAAAAAAAAATATATATATATATATATATATATTTTTTTTTTTTTTTTTTTTGCTTTGTCGCTGCCTCCCTCGTTTGCGAGGTAGCGCATGGAAACAGACGAAAGAAATGGCCCAACCCACCCCCATACACATACCTTGATTCAATCCACTGACAGCACGTCAACCCCGGTATACCACATCGCTCCAATTCACTCTATTCTTTGCCCTCCTTTCACCCTCCTGCATGTTCAGGCCCCGATCACACAAAATCTTTTTCACTCCATCTTTCCACCTCCAATTTGGTCTCCCTCTTCTCCTCGTTCCCTCCACCTCCGACACATATATCCTCTTGGTCAATCTTTCCTCACTCATTCTCTCCATGTGACAAAACCATTTCAAAACACCCTCTTCTGCTCTCTCAACCACGCTCTTTTTATTTCCACACATCTCTCTTATCCTTACGTTACTTACTCGATCAAACCACCTCACACCACACATTGTCCTCAAACATCTCATTTCCAGCACATCCATCCTCCTGCGCACAACTCTATCAATAGTCCACGCCTCGCAACCATACAACATTGTTGGAACCACTATTCCTTCATACATACCCATTTTTGCGTTCCGAGATAATGTTCTCGACTTCCACACATTCTTCAAGGCTCCCAGAATTTTCGCACCCTCCCCCACCCTATGATCCACTTCCGCTTCCATGGTTCCATCCGCTGCCAGATCCACTCCCAGATATCTAAAACACTTCACTTCCTCCAGTTTTTCTCCATTCAAACTCACCTCCCAGTTGACTTGACCCTCAACCCTACTGTACCTAATAACCTTGCTCTTATTCACATTTACTCTTAACTTTCTTCTTTCACACACTTTACGAAACTCAGTCACCAGCTTCTGCAGTTTCTCACATGAATCAGCCACCAGCGCTGTATCATCAGCGAACAACAACTGACTCACTTCCCAAGCTCTCTCATCCCCAACAGACTTCATACTTGCCCCTCTTTCCAAAACTCTTGCATTTACCTCCCTAACAACCCCATCCATAAACAAATTAAACAACCATGGAGACATCACACACCCCTGCCGAAAACCTACATTCACTGAGAACCAATCACTTTCCTCTCTTCCTACACGTACACATGCCTTACATCCTCGATAAAAACTTTTCACTGCTTCTAACAACATTCCTCCTACACCATATATTCTTAATACCTTCCACAGAGCATCTCTATCAACTCTATCATATGCCTTCTCCAGATCCATAAATGCTACATACAAATCCATTTGCTTTTCTAAGTATTTCTCACATACATTCTTCAAAGCAAACACCTGATCCACACATCCTCTACCACTTCTGAAACCACACTGCTCTTCCCCAATCTGATGCTCTGTACATGCCTTCACCCTCTCAATCAATACCCTCCCATATAATTTACCAGGAATACTCAACAAACTTATACCTCTGTAATTTGAGCACTCACTCTTATCACCTTTTCCTTTGTACAATGGCACTATGCACGCATTCCGCCAATCATCAGGCACCTCACCATGAGTCATACATACATTACATAACCTTACCAACCAGTCAACAATACAGTCACCCCCTTTTTTAATAAATCAAACTGCAATACCATCCAAACCTGCTGCCTTGCCGGCTTTCATCTTCCGCAAAGCTTTCACTACCTGTTCTCTGTTTAACAAATCATTTTCCCTAACCCTCTCACTTTGCACACCACCTCGACCAAAACACCCTATATCTGCCACTCTATCATCAAACACATTCAACAAACCTTCAAAATACTCACTCCATCTCCTTCTCACATCACCACTACTTGTTATCACCTCCCCATTTGCGCTCTTCACTGAAGTTCCCATTTGCTCCCTTGTCTTACGCACTTTATTTACCTCCTTCCAGAACATCTTTTTATTCTCCCTAAAATTTAATGATACTCTCTCACCCCAACTCTCATTTGCCCTTTTTTTCACCTCTTGCACCTTTCTCTTGACCTCCTGTCTCTTTCTTTTATACGTCTCCCACTCAATTGCATTTTTTCCCTGCAAAAATCGTTCAAATGCCTCTCTCTTCTCTTTCACTAATACTCTTACTTCTTCATCCCACCACTCACTACCCTTTCTAATCAACCCACCTCCCACTCTTCTCATGCCACAAGCATCTTTTGCGCAATCCATCACTGATTCCCTAAATACATCCCATTCCTCCCCCACTCCCCTTACTTCCATTGCTCTCACCTTTTTCCATTCTGTACTCAGTCTCTCCTGGTACTTCCTCACACAGGTCTCCTTCCCAAGCTCACTTACTCTCACCACCCTCTTCACCCCAACATTCACTCTTCTTTTCCGAAAACCCATACAAATCTTCACCTTAGCCTCCACAAGATATATATATATATATATATATATATATATATATATATATATATATATATATATATATATATATATATATATATATATATATATATATATATATATATATATATATATATATACATATATATATGTATATATATATATATATATATATATATATATATATATATATATATATATATATATATATATATATATATATATATATATATATATATATATATATATATATATATATATATATATATATATATATATATATATAAATATATATATATAGAAATATATATCTATATCTATATATATATATATATATATATATATATATATATATATATATATATATATATATATATATATATATATATATATATATATATATATATATATAAATATATATATATAGAAATATATATCTACATCTATATATATATATATATATATATATATATATATATATATATATATATATATATATATATATATATATATATATATATATGTTTATTAAAAAAGGGGGTGACTGTATTGTTGACTGGTTGGTAAGGTTATTTAATGTATGTATGACTCATGGTGAGGTGCCTGAGGATTGGCGGAATGCGTGCATAGTGCCATTGTACTAAGGCAAAGGGGATAAGAGTGAGTGCTCAAATTACAGAGGTATAATTTTGTTGAGTATTCCTGGTAAATTATATGGGAGGGTATTGATTGAGAGGGTGAAGGCATGTACAGAGCATCAGATTGGGGAAGAGCAGTGTGGTTTCAGAAGTGGTAGAGGATGTGTGGATCAGGTGTTTGCTTTGAAGAATGTATGTGAGAAATACATAGAAAAGCAAATGGATTTGTATGTAGCATTTATCGATCTGGAGAAGGCATATGATAGAGTTGATAGAGATGCTCTGTGGAAGGTATTAAGAATATATGATGTGGGAGGCAAGTTGTTAGAAGCAGTGAAAAGTTTTTATCGAGGGTGTAAGGCATGTGTACGTGTAGGAAGAGAGGAAAGTGATTGGTTCTCAGTGAATGTAGGTTTGCGGCAGGGGTGTGTGATGTCTCCATGGTTGTTTAATTTTTTTTGTTTATGGATGGGGTTGTTAGGGAGGTGAATGCAAGAGTTTTGGAAAGAGGGGCAAGATTGAAGTCTGTTGGGGATGAGAGAGCTTGGGACGTGAGTCAGTTGTTGTTCGCTGATGATACAGCGCTGGTGGCTGATTCATGTGAGAAACTGCAGAAGCTGGTGACTGAGTTTGGTAAAGTGTGTGAAAGAAAGTTAAGAGTAAATGTGAATAAGAGCAAGGTTATTAGGTAGAGTAGGGTTGAGGGTCTAGTCAATTGGGAGGTGAGTTTGAATGGAGAAAAACTGGAGGAAGTGAAGTGTTATAGATATCTGGGAGTGGATCTGGCAGCGGATGGAAACAGGGAAGCGGAAGTGGATCATAGGGTGGGGGAGGGGGTGAAAATTCTGGGAACCTTGAAGAACGTGTGGAAGTCGAGAACATTATCTCGGAAAGCAAAAATGGGTATATTTGAAGGAATAGTGGTTCCAACAATGTTGTATGGTTGCGAGGCGTGGGCTATGGATAGAGTGGTGCGCAGGAGGATGGATGTGCTGGAAATGAGATGTTTGAGGACAATATGTGGTGTGAGAAGGTTTGATCGAGTAAGTAACGTAAGGGTAAGAGAGATGTGTGGAAATAAAAAGAGCGTGGTTGAGAGAGCAGAAGAGGGTGTTTTGAAATGGTTTGGTCACATGGAGAGAATGAGTGAGGAAAGATTGACCAAGAGGATATATGTGTCGGAGGTGGAGGGAACGAGGAGAAGAGGGAGACCAATTTGAAGGTGGAAAGATGTAGTGAAAAAGATTTTGTGTGATCGGGGCCTGAACATGCAGGAGGGTGAAAGGAGGACAAGGAATAGAGTGAATTGGAGCGATGTGGTATATCCGGGTTGACGTGCTGTCAGTGGATTGAATCAGGGCATGTGAAGCGTCTGGGGTAAACCATGGAAATCTGTGTAGGTATGTATGTATATACATATGTATGTGGAAGTATGTATATACATGTGTATGGGGGTGGGTTGGGCAATTTCTTTCGTCTGTTTCCTTGCGCTACCTCGCAAACGCGGGAGACAGCGACAAAGCAAAAAAAAAAATATATATATATATATATATATATATATATATATATACATATATATATATATATATATATATATATATATATATATATATATATGTATATATATATATATATATATATATATATATATATATATATATATATATATATATATATATATATATATATATATATATATATATATATATATATATATATATATATATATATATATATATTATCCCTGGGGATAGGGGAGAAAGAATACTTCCCACGTATTCCCTGCGTGTCGTAGAAAGCGACTAAAAGGGAAGGGAGCGGGGGGCAGGAAATCCTCCCCTCTCGTTTTTTTTTTTTTTATTTTATTTTTATTTTCTTTTTTTCTTTGATTTTTTTTTCCAAAAGAAGGAAGAGAGAAGGGGGCCAGGTGAGGATATTCCCTCAAAGGCCCAGTCCTCTGTTCTTAGCGCTACCTCGCTAATGCGGGAAATGGCGAATAGTATGAAAAAGAAAAAAAAAAAATATATATATATGTATATATATATATATATATATATATATATATATATATATATATATATATATATATATATATATATATATATATATATATATATATATATATATATATATATATATATATATATATATATATATATATATATATATATATATATATATATATATATATATATATATATATATATATATATATATATATAGAGTGGTTTGGGAATGTCTTGGGAGGAAAGTCAGGGGTTAGTGAGAGGACAAGAGCAAGGGAAGGAGTAGCAGTACTACTGAAACAGGAGTTGTGGAAGTATGTCATAGAATGTAAGAAAGTAAATTCTCGATTAATATGGGTAAAACTCAAAGTTGATGGAGAGCGATGGGTGATTATTGGTGCATATGCACCTGGGCATGAGAAGAAAGATCATGAGAGGCAAGTGTTTTGGGAGCAGCTGAATGAGTGTGTTAGTGGTTTTGATGCGCGAGACCGGGTTATAGTGTTGGGTGATTTGAATGCAAAGGTGAGTAATGTGGCAGTTGAGGGAATAATTGGTATGCTTGGGGTGTTCAGTGTTGTAAATGGAAATGTTGAAGAGCTTGTAGATTTATGTGCTGAAAAAGGACTGATGATTGGGAATACCTGGTTTAAAAAGCGAGATATACATAAGTATACTTATGTAAGTAGGAGAGATGGCCAGAGAGCGTTATTGGATTACGTGTTAATTGACAAGCGCGCGAAAGAGAGACTTTTGGATGTTAGTGTGCTGATAGGTGCAACTGGAGGGATGTCTGATCATTATCTTGTTGAGGCTAAGGTGAAGATTTGTATGGGTTTTCAGAAAAGAAGGTGAAGAGGGTGGTGAGAGTAAGTGAGCTTGGGACGGAGACTTGTGTGAGGAAGTACCAGGAGAGACTGAGTACAGAATGGAAAAAGGTGAGAACAATGGAAGTAAGGGGAGTGGGGGAGGAATGGGATGTATTTAGGGAATCAGTGATGGATTGCGCAAAAGATGCTTGTGGTATGAGAAGAGTGGGAGGTGGGTTGATTAGAAAGGGTAGTGAGTGGTGGGATGAAGAAGTAAGAGTATTAGTGAAAGAGAAGAGAGAGGCTTTTGGACGATTTTTGCAGGGAAAAAATGCAATTGAGTGAGAGACGTATAAAAGAAAGAGACAGGAGGTCAAGAGAAAGGTGCAAGAGGTGAAAAAAAGGGCAAATTAGAGTTGGGGTGAGAGAGTATCATTAAATTTTAGAGAGAATAAAAAGATGTTCTGGAAGGAGATAAATAAAGTGCGTAAGACAAGGGAGCAAATGGGAACTTCAGTGAAGGGCGCAAATGGGGAGGTGATAACAAGTAGTGGTGATGTGAGAAGGAGATGGAGTGAGTATTTTGAAGGTTTGTTGAATGTGTTTGGTGATAGAGTGGCAGATATAGGGTGTTTTGGTCGAGGTGGTGTGCAAAGTGCGAGGGTTAGGGAAAATGATTTGGTAAACAGATAAGAGGTAGTAAAAGCTTTGCGGAAGATGAAAGCCGGCAAGGCAGCAGGTTTGGATGGTATTGCAGTGGAATTTATTAAAAAAGGGGGTGACTGTATTGTTGAGTGGTTGGTAAGGTTATTTAATGTATGTATGACTCATGGTGAGGTGCCTGAGGATTGGCGGAATGCGTGCACAGTCCCGTTGTACAAAGGCAAAGGTGATAAGAGTGAGTGCTCAAATTACAGAGGTATAAGTTTGTTGAGTATTCCTGGCAAATTATATGGGAGGGTATTGATTGAGAGGGTGAAGGCATGTACAGAGCATCAGATTGGGGAAGAGCAGTGTGGTTTCAGAAGTGGTAGAGGATGTGTGGATCAGGTGTTTGCTTTGAAGAATGTATGTGAGAAATACTTAGAAAAGCAAATGGATTTGTATGTAGTATTTATGGATCTGGAGAAGGCATATGATAGAGTTGATAGAGATGCTCTGTGGAAGGTATTAAGAATATATGGTGTGGGATGCAAGTTGTTAGAAGCAGTGAAAAGTTTTTATCTAGGATGTAAGGCATGTGTACGTGTAGGAAGAGAGGAAAGTGATTGGTTCTCAGTGAATGTAGGTTTGCGGCAGGGGTGTGTGATGTCTCCATGGTTGTTTAATTTGTTTATGGATGGGGTTGTTAGGGAGGTGAATGCAAGAGTTTTGGAAAGAGGGGCAAGTATGAAGTCAGTTGGGGATGAGAGAGCTTGGGAAGTGAGTCTGTTGTTGTTCGCTGATGATACAGCGCTGGTGGCTGATTCAGGTGAGAAACTACAGAAGCTGGTGACTGAGTTTGGTAAAGTGTGTGGAAGAAGAAAGTTAAGAGTAAATGTGAATAAGAGCAAGGTTATTAGGTACAGTAGTGTTGAGGGTCAAGTCAATTGGGAGGTGAGTTTGAATGGAGAAAAACTGGAGGAATTGAAGTGTTTTAGATATCGGGGAGTGGATCTGGCAGCGGATGGAACCATGGAAGCGGAAGTGGATCATAGGATGGGGGAGGGGGCGAAAATTCTGGGAGCCTTGAAGAATGTGTGGAAGTCGAGAACATTATCTCGGAGAGTAAAAATGGGTATGTTTGAAGGAATAGTGGTTCCAACAATGTTGTATGGTTGCGAGGCGTGGACTATGGATAGAGTTGTTGCAGGAGGATGGATGTGCTGGAAATGAGATGTTTGAGGAAAATGTGTGGTGTGAGGTGGTTTGATCGAGTAAGTAACTTAAGGGTAAGAGAGGTGTGTGGAAGTAAAAATAGCGTGGTTGAGAGAGCAGAAGAGGGTGTTTTGAAATGGTTTGGTCACATGGAGAGAATGAGTGAGGAAAGATTGACCAAGAGGATATATGTGTCGGAGATGGAGGGAACGAGGAGAAGAGGGAGACCAAATTGGAGGTGGAAAGATGGAGTGAAAAAGATTTTGTGTGATCGGGGCCTGAACATGCAGGAGGGTGAAAGGAGTGCAAGGAATAGAGTGAATTGGAGCGATGTGGTATAACGGGGTTGACGTGCTGTCAGTGGATTGAATCAAGGCATGTGAAGCGTCTGGGGTAAACCATGGAAAGCTGTGTAGGTATGTATATTTGCGTGTGTGGACGTATGTATATACATGTGTATGGGGGTGGGTTGGGCCATTTCTTTCGTCTGTTTCCTTGCGCTACCTCGCAAACGCGGGAGACAGCGACAAAGCAAAAAAAAAGAAAAAAAAAAAAGAATATATCTATATATATATATATATGTATATATATATATATATATATATATATATATATATATATATATATATATATATATATATATATATATATATATATATATATATATATATATATATATATATATATATATATATATATATATATATATATATCCCTGGGGATAGGGGAGAAAGAATACTTCCCACGTATTCCCTGCGTGTCGTAGAAGGCGACTAAAATGGGAGGGAGCGGGGGGCTGGAAATCCTCCCCTGTCGTTTTTTTTTGATTTTCCAAAAGATGGAACAGAGAACGAGGCCAGGTGAGGATATTCCCTCAGAGGCCCAGTCCTCTGTTCTTATCGCTACCTTGCTATCGCGGGACATGGCGAATAGTATGAAAGAAAAGAAAATATATATATATATATATATATATATATATATATATATATATATATATATATATATATATATATATATATATATATATATATATATATATATATATATATATATTCATATATATATATATATATATATATATATATATATATATATATATATATATATATATATATATATATATATATATATATATACATATATATATAAGTATATATATATATATATATATATATATATATTCCCCATGTGAAAAAAGGAGAGATAGGTAGTATGTTTGAGGAAAGGAACCTGGATGTTTTGGCTCTGAGTGAAACGAAGCTCAAGGGTAAAGGGGAAGAGTGGTTTGGGAATGTCTGCGGAGTAAAGTCAGGGTTAGTGAGAGGACAAGAGCAAGGGAAGGAGTAGCAATACTCCTGAAACAGGAGTTGTGGGAGTATGTGATAGAGTGTAAGAAAGTAAATTCTCGATTAATATGGGTAAAACTGAAAGTTGATGGAGAGAGGTGGGTGATTATTGGTGCTTATGCACCTGGGCATGAGAAGAAAGATCAAGAGAGGCAAGTGTTTTGGGAGCAGCTGAATGAGTGTGTTAGTGGTTTTGATGCACGAGACCGGGTTATAGTGTTGGGTGATTTGAATGCAAAGGTGAGTAATGTGGCAGTTGAGGGAATAATTGGTATACATGGGGTGTTCAGTGCTGTAAATGGAAATGGTGAAGAGCTTGTAGATTTATGTGCTGAAAAAGGACTGATGATTGGGAATACCTGGTTTAAAAAGCGAGATATACATAAGTATACTTATGTAAGTAGGAGAGATGGCCAGAGAGCGTTATTGGATTACGTGTTAATTGACAGGCGTGCGAAAGAGAGACTTTTGGATGTTAATGTGCTGAGAGGTGCAACTGGAGGGATGTGTGATCATTATCTTGTGGAGGCTAAGGTGAAGATTTGTATGGGTTTTCAGAAAAGAAGAGTGAATGTTGGGTTGAAGAGGGTGTTGAAGAGTAAGTGAGCTTGAGAAGGAGACTTGTGTGAGGAAGTACCAGGAGAGACTGAGTACAGACTGGAAAAAGGTGAGAACAATGGAAGTAAGGGGAGTGGGGGAGGAATGGGATGTATTTAGGGAATCAGTGATGGATTGCGCAAAAGATGCTTGTGGCATGAGAAGAGTGGGAGGTGGGTTGATTAGAAAGGGTAGTGAGTGGTGGGATGAAGAAGTAAGAGTATTAGTGAAAGAGAAGAGAGAGGCATTTGGACGATTTTTGCAGGGAAAAAATGCAATTGAGTGGAAGATGTATAAAAGAAAGAGACAGGAGGTCAAGAGAAAGTGCAAGAGGTGAAAAAAGAGCAAATGAGAGTTGGGGTGAGAGAGTAACATTAAATTTTAGGGAGAATAAAAAGATGTTCTGGAAGGAGGTAAATAAAGTGCGTAAGACAAGGGAGCAAATGGGAACTTCAGTGAAGGGCGCAAATGGGGAGGTGATAACAAGTAGTGGTGATGTGAGAAGGAGATGGAGTGAGTATTTCGAAGGTTTGTTGAATGTGTTTGATGAAAGAGTGGCAGATATAGGGTGTTTTGGTCGAGGTGGTGTGCAAAGTGATGAGGGTTAGGGAAAATGATTTGGTAAACAGAGAAGCGGTAGTGAAAGCTTTGCGGAAGATGAAAGCCGGCAAGGCAGCAGGTTTGGATGGTATTGCAGTGGAATTTATTAAAAAAGGGGGTGACTGTATTGTTGACTGGTTGGTAAGGTTATTTAATGTATGTATGACTCATGGTGAGGTGCCTGAGGATTGGCGGAATGCGTGCATAGTGCCATTGTACAAAGGCAAAGGGGATAAGAGTGAGTGCTCAAATTACAGAGGTATAAGTTTGTTGAGTATTCCTGGTAAATTATATGGGAGGGTATTGATTGAGAGGGTGAAGGCATGTACAGAGCATCAGATTGGGGAAGAGCAGTGTGGTTTCAGAAGTGGTAGAGGATGTGTGGATCAGGTGTTTCCTTTGAAGAATGTATGTGAGAAATACTTAGAAAAGCAAATGGATTTGTATGTAGCATTTATGGATCTGGAGAAGGCATATGATAGAGTTGATAGAGATGCTCTGTGGAAGGTATTAAGAATATATGGTGTGGGAGGAAAGTTGTTAGAAGCAGTGAAAAGTTTTTATCGGGATGTAAGGCATGTGTACGTGTAGGAAGAGAGGAAAGTGATTGGTTCTCAGTGAATGTAGGTTTGCGGCAGGGGTGTGTGATGTCTCCATGGTTGTTTAATTTGTTTATGGATGGGGTTGTTAGGGAGGTAAATGCAAGAGTTTTGGAAAGAGGGGCAAGTATGAAGTCTGTTGGGGATGAGAGAGCTTGGGAAGTGAGTCAGTTGTTGTTCGCTGACGACACAGCGCTGTTGGCTGATTCATGTGTGAAACTGCAGAAGCTGGTGACTGAGTTTGGTAAAGTGTGTGGAAGAAGAAAGTTAAGAGTAAATGTGAATAAGAGCAAGGTTATTAGGTACAGTAGGGTTGAGGGTCAAGTCAATTGGGAGGTGAGTTTGAATGGAGAAAAACTGGAGGAAGTGAAGTGTTTTAGATATCGGGGAGTGGATCTGGCAGCGGATGGAACCATGGAAGCGGAAGTGGATCATAGGGTGGGGGAGGGGGTGAAAATTCTGGGGGCCTTGAAGAATGTGTGGAAGTCGAGAACATTATCTCGGAAAGCAAAAATGGGTATGTTTGAAGGAATAGTGGTTCCAACAATGTTGTATGGTTGCGAGGCGTGGGCTATGGATAGAGTTGTGCGCAGGAGGATGGATGTGCTGGAAATGAGATGTTTGAGGACAATGTGTGGTGTGAGGTGGTTTGATCGAGTGAGTAACGTAAGGGTAAGAGAGATGTGTGGAAATAAAAAGAGCGTGGTTGAGAGAGCAGAAGAGGGTGTTTTGAAGTGGTTTGGGCACATGGAGAGAATGAGTGAGGAAAGATTGACCAAGAGGATATATGTGTCGGAGGTGGAGGGAACAAGGAGAAGAGGTAGACCAAATTGGAGGTGGAAAGATGGAGTGAAAAAGATTTTGTTTGATCGGGGCCTGAACATGCAGGAGGGTGAAAGAAGGGCAAGGAACAGAGTGAGTTGGAGCGATGTGGTATACCGGGGCTGACGTGCTGTCTGTGGATTGAATCAAGGCATGTGAAGCGTCTGGGGTAAACCATGGAAAGCTGTGTAGGTATGTATATTTGCGTGTGTGGACGTATGTATATACATGTGTATGGGGGGGGTTGGGCCATTTCTTTCGTCTGTTTCCTTGCGCTACCTCGCAAACGCGGGAGACAGCGACAAAGTATAAAAAAAAAAAAAAAAAATATATATATATATATATATACATATATATATATATAATATATATATATATATATATATATATATATATATATATATATATATATATATATATATATATATATATATATATATATATATATATATATATATTATATATATATATATATAATATATATATATATATATATATATTTTTTTTTTTCTTTTTTTTTTTATGTATATATGTATATATATATATATATATATATATATATATATATATATATATATATATATATATATATATATATATATATTTATTTATTTTGCTTTGTTGCTGTCTCCCGCGTTTGCGAGGGTAGCGCAAGTAAACAGACGAAAGAAATGGCCCAACCCACCCCCATACACAATGTATATACACACACGTCCACACACGCAAATATACATACCTATACATCTCAATGTACACATATATATACACACACAGACACATACATATATACCCGTGCACATAATTCACACTGTCTGCCTTTATTCATTCCCACCGCCACCTCACCACACATAGAATACCATCACCCTCCCCCCTCATGTGAGCGAGGTAGCACTAGGAAAAGACAACAAAGGGCCCCATTCGTTCAAAATCAGTTCTCTAGCTGTCATGCAATAATGCCCGAAACCACAGCTCCCTTTCCAATCCAGGCCCCCACACATTCCATAGTTTTACCCCAGACGCTTCACAATGCCTGATTCATTCCACTTTACAGCACGTCAACCCGGTATACCACATCGATCCAATTCCTCTATTCCTTGCCCTCCTTTCACCCTCCTGCATGTTCAGGCCCCAAAAACCAAAAATTTTTTACTCCATCTTTCCCCCCTCCAATTTTGGGCTCCCCCCTTTCCGTTCCCCCACCTCGACACATTTTTCTTGGGCAAACTTTTTCCCCCTATTCTCTCCCTGTGCCCCAAACCCTTTCAAAAAACCCTCTTCTGCTCTCTCAAACGGTTTTTTTTTCCCACTCTCTTTACCCCTTTCATTTCTTACTCGTAAACCCCTCACACCACACTTGTCCTTAAACATTTTTTCCAGCACTCCACCCCCTGCGCACAACTTATTCAAGCCCCGCCCAACCCTACAACATTGTTGGAACACATTCCTTCAAACATACCCCATTTTTTTTTTCCGAGATAATTTTTCATTCCACAATTCTCAGGCCCCCAAAGGGAATTTTGCCCCCCCCCCCACCCTTTTGTGAAAAAAGCGACTAAAATTTGGGGGGGGGTTTTGGGGATATTTCCCAAATGCTCCCCTCCTTTTAAAACTTTCCAGAAGAAAAAGACAAAAAACGTAGTAAGCGGGGTTATTTTTCCTTTTTAAGTATTTTTTGTTGGGGAACTTTCCCTCGCCTTTTTGTAAACCCAACGGATTTGTTTGAAAAAAAGATGAGAAAAAATCTTTCACTATATTTTGTCTTTTTTGGTTTAGTTACAACTTTTTATTTTCTTATTTTTAAAAAAAATTCCCTGCTGTAATGCTCAAGTGAACATAAATGCAACACTAAAAATATTTAAAATTCGGAAAAGAGATTTTTTCATGATTTTGGGAATTAACTTGTAGGCAAGGGAAGTTACTGCGGAAAACGGATCAAAAGGGTTGGGGGGGTGCCCTTTTTCAACTTTGGGGGAAAGGGATCAGGGGAGGGGTTTTTAAAGTGCTGAATAAACGGGAAACAGAAAGAGGGGAAAATTGTTGAAATTTTAGAATTTTGAGTGGGGGGGAAAGGGAAGGTAAACGATGGGAGGAAAGCAAAATTAGAAATTTTTGGAAAGAAGAGGGGAAAAGGGGAAAAGGAGGACCCATTTTGTTGGAAAACGTAACAAAAAACATTTGATAAATTGCATGAGGAAAATTTATAAAAAAAGAATAAGAATGAGAGGAAAATCGCATCAAAAACGTTATTATAAAAAGAGAAAGAAGAAGGGGCAACTTTACGATTAAAGATATCTTTATAAAAAGGGAGAAAAGAGAGAGAGAGAGGGGGGAAGAGAGAGAGGAGAGGAGAGAAAATGAGGAGAGAAAAGAGAGGGAGAGAGGAATTAGGGGAGGAGAGAGAGAGAGAGGGGACTTAGTGGATGCCCTTTAAACCGATGTTTTTCCCAAAGTAATGTTTAGATGTAAGGCCTCTGGCCCAAATAGTATAATTTGTGAATGTAATCAGCAGAAAATTTAAAATATTTAAACAGAAAAAATTTTGTGTAAGAACTTTCAGTGACCCAAGTTCTTGGGGCATTTTTGTTAATCGGAATGTTTTGAAACCTATAAAAAAAAGTTACTTTTCGAACCACTGAATAATTTTTAAAACCCTTTTTGTTTTTTTTTTTTTTTAGCTTTTTTTTTTTTTTCCAAAGTTTTTTTTTTTTTTTTTTTTTTTTTAAGTTTTTTTTTTGGTGTTTTTCTTTGCCAACCCGGGACCCGTTTTTTTTTTTTTTTATTTTTTTGTTTTTTTCCATAACACCCCAAAGTTTTTTTTTTTTTAAAACAAAAGGGATGTTTTAAGGGTAAAATTTCCCTTTACTAAAAAAATTTTTGGAATTTTTCCTTATGTTAAGGTTTGTTCTAAATTCTTCGCTGGCGGTGTAAGTTGTTTGTTAAAGGCCTTTTTGGGCCCCTTTAGCAATCGACGAAAAAGGGGGGCCAAAAAAATTTCCGAAATGCTCCCCATAAAATCTTGAAAGAATAGATTGATCAATCACCACAATGAAAAAGATAATGATTATTGATATAGATTTAGGGGTTTTTGCGTTTAAAAGCACAAAAAAATAATATTGTACCGAGGAAGTGTTAAGATTTTCCCCGCACATGGGGAAAAAATAGATATTTATTTTTTTATGACCCCGAAAAGTTTCCAGATAACAAGAAATCCCCCCAACTTGTCAAATTAAAAACATTTTAGAAAAAAATGTTAATTTCAAGTGTTTAGGATGACTTGCAGGCAAATCAAAATGTCTTATTTTAAATTTTAAATGGGATTTTAGTAGGAAAAAATTCCCAAAAAGATTTTCCGATAAAAACATCTTAAAAAGTTTTTATATTTGCCCTTTTAAAACAAATTTTTTTTCTGCGAAGAAAAAGAGTTTGGGCCTAAATTTGGGAGGTTTTGGGGAAACGGAGGTAATTTAAAACTGTTATTATGAATTTTTTGTTGATGTTAATTGCATATGCAGGGCCCCTTTTTTTTAGGGGCTACTATTTACAAATGACAGTAAACTTTATACTTGAATATTCAATTTTTTCATCGATAAAATTTCATATTTTTTGTTTGGATGATGGTTACACCACAACACCACACCCAAAACCCCCCACACACAAAAGTGTAAACTTAATTTTTTGATTCCCGGTAAAAATCTAAATTAAAAAATTAATCTGGGGGTATAGTGATAATGTACCTGTTTATTTAAGGGTTTTTAATATTTGGGAAAAAAAACTTGTAATTACTACTTTTATTATGCAATATGAACAAGCTTTCTCTTTTTGTTTTCCTTTTTCGGAGGATTTAAAATTTTTTTTATGTCCAGTTTTTTCGGGATTTGTTTTACTTTTCAAACCCTTTAAAAAAACCCCCAGAATTTTGGGAGAAAAGAAAAAATTTAGTTTAAAGGGGGATCTGTGCGGGGTGTGGTGACCCATGCATTTTTTTGGGGGAGAGATGCTTTCATTCCCAAATTTGGAATTGGCAATTCCCGGTTTTAAATCCCTTATTTTTTAATTATATTTAAAGCCAAAAAATATTGGAATATGAATTTTTTTATTTACTAATGTTAATCCACTGACAGCACGTCAACCCGGTATACCACATCGCTCCAATTCACTCTATTCTTTGCCCTCCTTTCACCCTCCTGCATGTTCAGGCCCCGATCACACAAAATCTTTTTCACTCCATCTTTCCACCTCCAATTTGGTCTCCCTCTTCTCCTCGTTCCCTCCACCTCGACACATATATCCTCTTGGTCAATCTTTCCTCACTCATTCTCTCCATGTGACAAAACCATTTCAAAACACCCTCTTCTGCTCTCTCAACCACGCTCTTTTTATTTCCACACATCTCTCTTATCCTTACGTTACTTACTCGATCAAACCACCTCACACCACACATTGTCCTCAAACATCTCATTTCCAGCACATCCATCCTCCTGCGCACAACTCTATCAATAGTCCACGCCTCGCAACCATACAACATTGTTGGAACCACTATTCCTTCATACATACCCATTTTTGCGTTCCGAGATAATGTTCTCGACTTCCACACATTCTTCAAGGCTCCCAGAATTTTCGCACCCTCCCCCACCCTATGATCCACTTCCGCTTCCATGGTTCCATCCGCTGCCAGATCCACTCCCAGATATCTAAAACACTTCACTTCCTCCAGTTTTTCTCCATTCAAACTCACCTCCCAGTTGACTTGACCCTCAACCCTACTGTACCTAATAACCTTGCTCTTATTCACATTTACTCTTAACTTTCTTCTTTCACACACTTTACGAAACTCAGTCACCAGCTTCTGCAGTTTCTCACATGAATCAGCCACCAGCGCTGTATCATCAGCGAACAACAACTGACTCACTTCCCAAGCTCTCTCATCCCCAACAGACTTCATACTTGCCCCTCTTTCCAAAACTCTTGCATTTACCTCCCTAACAACCCCATCCATAAACAAATTAAACAACCATGGAGACATCACACACCCCTGCCGAAAACCTACATTCACTGAGAACCAATCACTTTCCTCTCTTCCTACACGTACACATGCCTTACATCCTCGATAAAAACTTTTCACTGCTTCTAACAACATTCCTCCTACACCATATATTCTTAATACCTTCCACAGAGCATCTCTATCAACTCTATCATATGCCTTCTCCAGATCCATAAATGCTACATACAAATCCATTTGCTTTTCTAAGTATTTCTCACATACATTCTTCAAAGCAAACACCTGATCCACACATCCTCTACCACTTCTGAAACCACACTGCTCTTCCCCAATCTGATGCTCTGTACATGCCTTCACCCTCTCAATCAATACCCTCCCATATAATTTACCAGGAATACTCAACAAACTTATACCTCTGTAATTTGAGCACTCACTCTTATCACCTTTTCCTTTGTACAATGGCACTATGCACGCATTCCGCCAATCATCAGGCACCTCACCATGAGTCATACATACATTACATAACCTTACCAACCAGTCAACAATACAGTCACCCCCTTTTTTAATAAATCAAACTGCAATACCATCCAAACCTGCTGCCTTGCCGGCTTTCATCTTCCGCAAAGCTTTCACTACCTGTTCTCTGTTTAACAAATCATTTTCCCTAACCCTCTCACTTTGCACACCACCTCGACCAAAACACCCTATATCTGCCACTCTATCATCAAACACATTCAACAAACCTTCAAAATACTCACTCCATCTCCTTCTCACATCACCACTACTTGTTATCACCTCCCCATTTGCGCTCTTCACTGAAGTTCCCATTTGCTCCCTTGTCTTACGCACTTTATTTACCTCCTTCCAGAACATCTTTTTATTCTCCCTAAAATTTAATGATACTCTCTCACCCCAACTCTCATTTGCCCTTTTTTTCACCTCTTGCACCTTTCTCTTGACCTCCTGTCTCTTTCTTTTATACGTCTCCCACTCAATTGCATTTTTTCCCTGCAAAAATCGTTCAAATGCCTCTCTCTTCTCTTTCACTAATACTCTTACTTCTTCATCCCACCACTCACTACCCTTTCTAATCAACCCACCTCCCACTCTTCTCATGCCACAAGCATCTTTTGCGCAATCCATCACTGATTCCCTAAATACATCCCATTCCTCCCCCACTCCCCTTACTTCCATTGCTCTCACCTTTTTCCATTCTGTACTCAGTCTCTCCTGGTACTTCCTCACACAGGTCTCCTTCCCAAGCTCACTTACTCTCACCACCCTCTTCACCCCAACATTCACTCTTCTTTTCCGAAAACCCATACAAATCTTCACCTTAGCCTCCACAAGATATATATATATATATATATATATATATATATATATATATATATATATATATATATATATATATATATATATATATATATATATATATATATATATATATATATATATATATATACATATATATATGTATATATATATATATATATATATATATATATATATATATATATATATATATATATATATATATATATATATATATATATATATATATATATATATATATATATATATATATATATATATATATATATATATATATAAATATATATATATATAGAAATATATATCTATATCTATATATATATATATATATATATATATATATATATATATATATATATATATATATATATATATATATATATATATATATATATATATATATATATATAAATATATATATATAGAAATATATATCTACATCTATATATATATATATATATATATATATATATATATATATATATATATATATATATATATATATATATATATATATATATATGTTTATTAAAAAAGGGGGTGACTGTATTGTTGACTGGTTGGTAAGGTTATTTAATGTATGTATGACTCATGGTGAGGTGCCTGAGGATTGGCGGAATGCGTGCATAGTGCCATTGTACAAAGGCAAAGGGGATAAGAGTGAGTGCTCAAATTACAGAGGTATAAGTTTGTTGAGTATTCCTGGTAAATTATATGGGAGGGTATTGATTGAGAGGGTGAAGGCATGTACAGAGCATCAGATTGGGGAAGAGCAGTGTGGTTTCAGAAGTGGTAGAGGATGTGTGGATCAGGTGTTTGCTTTGAAGAATGTATGTGAGAAATACATAGAAAAGCAAATGGATTTGTATGTAGCATTTATCGATCTGGAGAAGGCATATGATAGAGTTGATAGAGATGCTCTGTGGAAGGTATTAAGAATATATGATGTGGGAGGCAAGTTGTTAGAAGCAGTGAAAAGTTTTTATCGAGGGTGTAAGGCATGTGTACGTGTAGGAAGAGAGGAAAGTGATTGGTTCTCAGTGAATGTAGGTTTGCGGCAGGGGTGTGTGATGTCTCCATGGTTGTTTAATTTTTTTTGTTTATGGATGGGGTTGTTAGGGAGGTGAATGCAAGAGTTTTGGAAAGAGGGGCAAGATTGAAGTCTGTTGGGGATGAGAGAGCTTGGGACGTGAGTCAGTTGTTGTTCGCTGATGATACAGCGCTGGTGGCTGATTCATGTGAGAAACTGCAGAAGCTGGTGACTGAGTTTGGTAAAGTGTGTGAAAGAAAGTTAAGAGTAAATGTGAATAAGAGCAAGGTTATTAGGTAGAGTAGGGTTGAGGGTCTAGTCAATTGGGAGGTGAGTTTGAATGGAGAAAAACTGGAGGAAGTGAAGTGTTATAGATATCTGGGAGTGGATCTGGCAGCGGATGGAAACAGGGAAGCGGAAGTGGATCATAGGGTGGGGGAGGGGGTGAAAATTCTGGGAACCTTGAAGAACGTGTGGAAGTCGAGAACATTATCTCGGAAAGCAAAAATGGGTATATTTGAAGGAATAGTGGTTCCAACAATGTTGTATGGTTGCGAGGCGTGGGCTATGGATAGAGTGGTGCGCAGGAGGATGGATGTGCTGGAAATGAGATGTTTGAGGACAATATGTGGTGTGAGAAGGTTTGATCGAGTAAGTAACGTAAGGGTAAGAGAGATGTGTGGAAATAAAAAGAGCGTGGTTGAGAGAGCAGAAGAGGGTGTTTTGAAATGGTTTGGTCACATGGAGAGAATGAGTGAGGAAAGATTGACCAAGAGGATATATGTGTCGGAGGTGGAGGGAACGAGGAGAAGAGGGAGACCAATTTGAAGGTGGAAAGATGTAGTGAAAAAGATTTTGTGTGATCGGGGCCTGAACATGCAGGAGGGTGAAAGGAGGACAAGGAATAGAGTGAATTGGAGCGATGTGGTATATCCGGGTTGACGTGCTGTCAGTGGATTGAATCAGGGCATGTGAAGCGTCTGGGGTAAACCATGGAAATCTGTGTAGGTATGTATGTATATACATATGTATGTGGAAGTATGTATATACATGTGTATGGGGGTGGGTTGGGCAATTTCTTTCGTCTGTTTCCTTGCGCTACCTCGCAAACGCGGGAGACAGCGACAAAGCAAAAAAAAAAATATATATATATATATATATATATATATATATACATATATATATATATATATATATATATATATATATATATATATATATATATGTATATATATATATATATATATATATATATATATATATATATATATATATATATATATATATATATATATATATATATATATATATATATATATATATATATATATATATATATATATATATTATCCCTGGGGATAGGGGAGAAAGAATACTTCCCACGTATTCCCTGCGTGTCGTAGAAAGCGACTAAAAGGGAAGGGAGCGGGGGGCAGGAAATCCTCCCCTCTCGTTTTTTTTTTTTTTATTTTATTTTTATTTTCTTTTTTTCTTTGATTTTTTTTTCCAAAAGAAGGAAGAGAGAAGGGGGCCAGGTGAGGATATTCCCTCAAAGGCCCAGTCCTCTGTTCTTAGCGCTACCTCGCTAATGCGGGAAATGGCGAATAGTATGAAAAAGAAAAAAAAAAAATATATATATATGTATATATATATATATATATATATATATATATATATATATATATATATATATATATATATATATATATATATATATATATATATATATATATATATATATATATATATATATATATATATATATATATATATATATATATATATATATATATATATATATATATATATATATATATATATATATATATATATAGAGTGGTTTGGGAATGTCTTGGGAGGAAAGTCAGGGGTTAGTGAGAGGACAAGAGCAAGGGAAGGAGTAGCAGTACTACTGAAACAGGAGTTGTGGAAGTATGTCATAGAATGTAAGAAAGTAAATTCTCGATTAATATGGGTAAAACTCAAAGTTGATGGAGAGCGATGGGTGATTATTGGTGCATATGCACCTGGGCATGAGAAGAAAGATCATGAGAGGCAAGTGTTTTGGGAGCAGCTGAATGAGTGTGTTAGTGGTTTTGATGCGCGAGACCGGGTTATAGTGTTGGGTGATTTGAATGCAAAGGTGAGTAATGTGGCAGTTGAGGGAATAATTGGTATGCTTGGGGTGTTCAGTGTTGTAAATGGAAATGTTGAAGAGCTTGTAGATTTATGTGCTGAAAAAGGACTGATGATTGGGAATACCTGGTTTAAAAAGCGAGATATACATAAGTATACTTATGTAAGTAGGAGAGATGGCCAGAGAGCGTTATTGGATTACGTGTTAATTGACAAGCGCGCGAAAGAGAGACTTTTGGATGTTAGTGTGCTGATAGGTGCAACTGGAGGGATGTCTGATCATTATCTTGTTGAGGCTAAGGTGAAGATTTGTATGGGTTTTCAGAAAAGAAGGTGAAGAGGGTGGTGAGAGTAAGTGAGCTTGGGACGGAGACTTGTGTGAGGAAGTACCAGGAGAGACTGAGTACAGAATGGAAAAAGGTGAGAACAATGGAAGTAAGGGGAGTGGGGGAGGAATGGGATGTATTTAGGGAATCAGTGATGGATTGCGCAAAAGATGCTTGTGGTATGAGAAGAGTGGGAGGTGGGTTGATTAGAAAGGGTAGTGAGTGGTGGGATGAAGAAGTAAGAGTATTAGTGAAAGAGAAGAGAGAGGCTTTTGGACGATTTTTGCAGGGAAAAAATGCAATTGAGTGAGAGACGTATAAAAGAAAGAGACAGGAGGTCAAGAGAAAGGTGCAAGAGGTGAAAAAAAGGGCAAATTAGAGTTGGGGTGAGAGAGTATCATTAAATTTTAGAGAGAATAAAAAGATGTTCTGGAAGGAGATAAATAAAGTGCGTAAGACAAGGGAGCAAATGGGAACTTCAGTGAAGGGCGCAAATGGGGAGGTGATAACAAGTAGTGGTGATGTGAGAAGGAGATGGAGTGAGTATTTTGAAGGTTTGTTGAATGTGTTTGGTGATAGAGTGGCAGATATAGGGTGTTTTGGTCGAGGTGGTGTGCAAAGTGCGAGGGTTAGGGAAAATGATTTGGTAAACAGATAAGAGGTAGTAAAAGCTTTGCGGAAGATGAAAGCCGGCAAGGCAGCAGGTTTGGATGGTATTGCAGTGGAATTTATTAAAAAAGGGGGTGACTGTATTGTTGAGTGGTTGGTAAGGTTATTTAATGTATGTATGACTCATGGTGAGGTGCCTGAGGATTGGCGGAATGCGTGCACAGTCCCGTTGTACAAAGGCAAAGGTGATAAGAGTGAGTGCTCAAATTACAGAGGTATAAGTTTGTTGAGTATTCCTGGCAAATTATATGGGAGGGTATTGATTGAGAGGGTGAAGGCATGTACAGAGCATCAGATTGGGGAAGAGCAGTGTGGTTTCAGAAGTGGTAGAGGATGTGTGGATCAGGTGTTTGCTTTGAAGAATGTATGTGAGAAATACTTAGAAAAGCAAATGGATTTGTATGTAGTATTTATGGATCTGGAGAAGGCATATGATAGAGTTGATAGAGATGCTCTGTGGAAGGTATTAAGAATATATGGTGTGGGATGCAAGTTGTTAGAAGCAGTGAAAAGTTTTTATCTAGGATGTAAGGCATGTGTACGTGTAGGAAGAGAGGAAAGTGATTGGTTCTCAGTGAATGTAGGTTTGCGGCAGGGGTGTGTGATGTCTCCATGGTTGTTTAATTTGTTTATGGATGGGGTTGTTAGGGAGGTGAATGCAAGAGTTTTGGAAAGAGGGGCAAGTATGAAGTCAGTTGGGGATGAGAGAGCTTGGGAAGTGAGTCTGTTGTTGTTCGCTGATGATACAGCGCTGGTGGCTGATTCAGGTGAGAAACTACAGAAGCTGGTGACTGAGTTTGGTAAAGTGTGTGGAAGAAGAAAGTTAAGAGTAAATGTGAATAAGAGCAAGGTTATTAGGTACAGTAGTGTTGAGGGTCAAGTCAATTGGGAGGTGAGTTTGAATGGAGAAAAACTGGAGGAATTGAAGTGTTTTAGATATCGGGGAGTGGATCTGGCAGCGGATGGAACCATGGAAGCGGAAGTGGATCATAGGATGGGGGAGGGGGCGAAAATTCTGGGAGCCTTGAAGAATGTGTGGAAGTCGAGAACATTATCTCGGAGAGTAAAAATGGGTATGTTTGAAGGAATAGTGGTTCCAACAATGTTGTATGGTTGCGAGGCGTGGACTATGGATAGAGTTGTTGCAGGAGGATGGATGTGCTGGAAATGAGATGTTTGAGGAAAATGTGTGGTGTGAGGTGGTTTGATCGAGTAAGTAACTTAAGGGTAAGAGAGGTGTGTGGAAGTAAAAATAGCGTGGTTGAGAGAGCAGAAGAGGGTGTTTTGAAATGGTTTGGTCACATGGAGAGAATGAGTGAGGAAAGATTGACCAAGAGGATATATGTGTCGGAGATGGAGGGAACGAGGAGAAGAGGGAGACCAAATTGGAGGTGGAAAGATGGAGTGAAAAAGATTTTGTGTGATCGGGGCCTGAACATGCAGGAGGGTGAAAGGAGTGCAAGGAATAGAGTGAATTGGAGCGATGTGGTATAACGGGGTTGACGTGCTGTCAGTGGATTGAATCAAGGCATGTGAAGCGTCTGGGGTAAACCATGGAAAGCTGTGTAGGTATGTATATTTGCGTGTGTGGACGTATGTATATACATGTGTATGGGGGTGGGTTGGGCCATTTCTTTCGTCTGTTTCCTTGCGCTACCTCGCAAACGCGGGAGACAGCGACAAAGCAAAAAAAAAGAAAAAAAAAAAAGAATATATCTATATATATATATATGTATATATATATATATATATATATATATATATATATATATATAATATATATATATATATATATATATATATATATATATATATATATATATATATATATATATATATATATATATATATATATATATATATCCCTGGGGATAGGGGAGAAAGAATACTTCCCACGTATTCCCTGCGTGTCGTAGAAGGCGACTAAAATGGGAGGGAGCGGGGGGCTGGAAATCCTCCCCTGTCGTTTTTTTTTGATTTTCCAAAAGATGGAACAGAGAACGAGGCCAGGTGAGGATATTCCCTCAGAGGCCCAGTCCTCTGTTCTTATCGCTACCTTGCTATCGCGGGACATGGCGAATAGTATGAAAGAAAAGAAAATATATATATATATATATATATATATATATATATATATATATATATATATATATATATATATATATATATATATATATATATATATATATATATATATATATATATATTCATATATATATATATATATATATATATATATATATATATATATATATATATATATATATATATATATATATATATATATACATATATATATAAGTATATATATATATATATATATATATATATATATTCCCCATGTGAAAAAAGGAGAGATAGGTAGTATGTTTGAGGAAAGGAACCTGGATGTTTTGGCTCTGAGTGAAACGAAGCTCAAGGGTAAAGGGGAAGAGTGGTTTGGGAATGTCTGCGGAGTAAAGTCAGGGTTAGTGAGAGGACAAGAGCAAGGGAAGGAGTAGCAATACTCCTGAAACAGGAGTTGTGGGAGTATGTGATAGAGTGTAAGAAAGTAAATTCTCGATTAATATGGGTAAAACTGAAAGTTGATGGAGAGAGGTGGGTGATTATTGGTGCTTATGCACCTGGGCATGAGAAGAAAGATCAAGAGAGGCAAGTGTTTTGGGAGCAGCTGAATGAGTGTGTTAGTGGTTTTGATGCACGAGACCGGGTTATAGTGTTGGGTGATTTGAATGCAAAGGTGAGTAATGTGGCAGTTGAGGGAATAATTGGTATACATGGGGTGTTCAGTGCTGTAAATGGAAATGGTGAAGAGCTTGTAGATTTATGTGCTGAAAAAGGACTGATGATTGGGAATACCTGGTTTAAAAAGCGAGATATACATAAGTATACTTATGTAAGTAGGAGAGATGGCCAGAGAGCGTTATTGGATTACGTGTTAATTGACAGGCGTGCGAAAGAGAGACTTTTGGATGTTAATGTGCTGAGAGGTGCAACTGGAGGGATGTGTGATCATTATCTTGTGGAGGCTAAGGTGAAGATTTGTATGGGTTTTCAGAAAAGAAGAGTGAATGTTGGGTTGAAGAGGGTGTTGAAAGTAAGTGAGCTTGAGAAGGAGACTTGTGTGAGGAAGTACCAGGAGAGACTGAGTACAGACTGGAAAAAGGTGAGAACAATGGAAGTAAGGGGTGTGGGGGAGGAATGGGATGTATTTAGGGAATCAGTGATGGATTGCGCAAAAGATGCTTGTGGCATGAGAAGAGTGGGAGGTGGGTTGATTAGAAAGGGTAGTGAGTGGTGGGATGAAGAAGTAAGAGTATTAGTGAAAGAGAAGAGAGAGGCATTTGGACGATTTTTGCAGGGAAAAAATGCAATTGAGTGGAAGATGTATAAAAGAAAGAGAAAGGAGGTCAAGAGAAAAGTGCAAGAGGTGAAAAAAGAGCAAATGAGAGTTGGGGTGAGAGAGTAACATTAAATTTTAGGGAGAATAAAAAGATGTTCTGGAAGGAGGTAAATAAAGTGCGTAAGACAAGGGAGCAAATGGGAACTTCAGTGAAGGGCGCAAATGGGGAGGTGATAACAAGTAGTGGTGATGTGAGAAGGAGATGGAGTGAGTATTTCGAAGGTTTGTTGAATGTGTTTGATGAAAGAGTGGCAGATATAGGGTGTTTTGGTCGAGGTGGTGTGCAAAGTGAGAGGGTTAGGGAAAATGATTTGGTAAACAGAGAAGCGGTAGTGAAAGCTTTGCGGAAGATGAAAGCCGGCAAGGCAGCAGGTTTGGATGGTATTGCAGTGGAATTTATTAAAAAAGGGGGTGACTGTATTGTTGACTGGTTGGTAAGGTTATTTAATGTATGTATGACTCATGGTGAGGTGCCTGAGGATTGGCGGAATGCGTGCATAGTGCCATTGTACAAAGGCAAAGGGGATAAGAGTGAGTGCTCAAATTACAGAGGTATAAGTTTGTTGAGTATTCCTGGTAAATTATATGGGAGGGTATTGATTGAGAGGGTGAAGGCATGTACAGAGCATCAGATTGGGGAAGAGCAGTGTGGTTTCAGAAGTGGTAGAGGATGTGTGGATCAGGTGTTTCCTTTGAAGAATGTATGTGAGAAATACTTAGAAAAGCAAATGGATTTGTATGTAGCATTTATGGATCTGGAGAAGGCATATGATAGAGTTGATAGAGATGCTCTGTGGAAGGTATTAAGAATATATGGTGTGGGAGGAAAGTTGTTAGAAGCAGTGAAAAGTTTTTATCGGGGATGTAAGGCATGTGTACGTGTAGGAAGAGAGGAAAGTGATTGGTTCTCAGTGAATGTAGGTTTGCGGCAGGGGTGTGTGATGTCTCCATGGTTGTTTAATTTGTTTATGGATGGGGTTGTTAGGGAGGTAAATGCAAGAGTTTTGGAAAGAGGGGCAAGTATGAAGTCTGTTGGGGATGAGAGAGCTTGGGAAGTGAGTCAGTTGTTGTTCGCTGACGACACAGCGCTGTTGGCTGATTCATGTGTGAAACTGCAGAAGCTGGTGACTGAGTTTGGTAAAGTGTGTGGAAGAAGAAAGTTAAGAGTAAATGTGAATAAGAGCAAGGTTATTAGGTACAGTAGGGTTGAGGGTCAAGTCAATTGGGAGGTGAGTTTGAATGGAGAAAAACTGGAGGAAGTGAAGTGTTTTAGATATCGGGGAGTGGATCTGGCAGCGGATGGAACCATGGAAGCGGAAGTGGATCATAGGGTGGGGGAGGGGGTGAAAATTCTGGGGGCCTTGAAGAATGTGTGGAAGTCGAGAACATTATCTCGGAAAGCAAAAATGGGTATGTTTGAAGGAATAGTGGTTCCAACAATGTTGTATGGTTGCGAGGCGTGGGCTATGGATAGAGTTGTGCGCAGGAGGATGGATGTGCTGGAAATGAGATGTTTGAGGACAATGTGTGGTGTGAGGTGGTTTGATCGAGTGAGTAACGTAAGGGTAAGAGAGATGTGTGGAAATAAAAAGAGCGTGGTTGAGAGAGCAGAAGAGGGTGTTTTGAAGTGGTTTGGGCACATGGAGAGAATGAGTGAGGAAAGATTGACCAAGAGGATATATGTGTCGGAGGTGGAGGGAACAAGGAGAAGAGGTAGACCAAATTGGAGGTGGAAAGATGGAGTGAAAAAGATTTTGTTTGATCGGGGCCTGAACATGCAGGAGGGTGAAAGAAGGGCAAGGAACAGAGTGAGTTGGAGCGATGTGGTATACCGGGGCTGACGTGCTGTCTGTGGATTGAATCAAGGCATGTGAAGCGTCTGGGGTAAACCATGGAAAGCTGTGTAGGTATGTATATTTGCGTGTGTGGACGTATGTATATACATGTGTATGGGGGGGGTTGGGCCATTTCTTTCGTCTGTTTCCTTGCGCTACCTCGCAAACGCGGGAGACAGCGACAAAGTATAAAAAAAAAAAAAAAATATATATATATATATATATACATATATATATATATATGAATATATATATATATATATATATATATATATATATATATATATATATATATATATATATATATATATATATATATATATATATATATATATATATATATATATATATATATATATATATATATATATATATATATTTTTTTTTTCTTTTTTTTTTATGTATATATGTATATATATATATATATATATATATATATATATATATATATATATATATATATATATATATATATATATATTTATTTATTTTGCTTTGTTGCTGTCTCCCGCGTTTGCGAGGTAGCGCAAGTAAACAGACGAAAGAAATGGCCCAACCCACCCCCATACACAATGTATATACACACACGTCCACACACGCAAATATACATACCTATACATCTCAATGTACACATATATATACACACACAGACACATACATATATACCCGTGCACATAATTCACACTGTCTGCCTTTATTCATTCCCACCGCCACCTCACCACACATAGAATACCATCACCCTCCCCCCTCATGTGAGCGAGGTAGCACTAGGAAAAGACAACAAAGGCCCCATTCGTTCACACTCAGTCTCTAGCTGTCATGCAATAATGCCCGAAACCACAGCTCCCTTTCCACATCCAGGCCCCACACAACATTCCATAGTTTACCCCAGACGCTTCACATGCCCTGATTCATTCCACTGACAGCACGTCAACCCCGGTATACCACATCGATCCAATTCACTCTATTCCTTGCCCTCCTTTCACCCTCCTGCATGTTCAGGCCCCGATCACACAAAATCTTTTTCACTCCATCTTTCCACCTCCAATTTGGTCTCCCACTTCTCCTCGTTCCCTCCACCTCTGACACATATATCCTCTTGGTCAATCTTTCCTCACTCATTCTCTCCATGTGCCCAAACCATTTCAAAACACCCTCTTCTGCTCTCTCAACCACGGTCTTTTTATTTCCTCACATCTCTCTTACCCTTACATTACTTACTCGCTCAAACCACCTCACACCACACGTTGTCCTTAAACATCTCATTTCCAGCACATCCACCCTCCTGCGCACAACTCTATTCACAGCCCACGCCTCGCAACCATACAACATTGTTGGAATCACTATTCCTTCAAACATACCCATTTTTGCTTTCCGAGATAATGTTCTCAACTTCCACACATTCTTCAAGGCTCCAAGGAATTTCGCCCCCTCCCCCATCCTATACATATATATATATATATATATATATATATATATATATATATATATATATATATATATATATATATATATATATATATATATATACATATATATACATATATATATATATATATATATATACTGGAGAAAAAAATTTTCTATGTATTACTTTTTTGTCGAACAAGCGACTAAAATTTGCGGGTTCGGGGATACTTCAAATGCTCCCCTACTCTATTACTTTCCAGAAGAAAAGACAAAGAACGTAGCTAAGCGATGTTATTTTTCCTGTTAAGCTCATTCATTTGTTCCGAACTCTACCTCGCACATGTGTGAACCAACGGACTTGTTTGAAACAAAGATGAGTAAAATCATACACTATAGTTAGTCTTCTGGTAGTTACAACTTCGTATGTCTTATATTTAGAAAATACCTGCATGTAATGCTCAAGTGAACATACATGCAACACTGAAAATAGTAAAATTCTGGAAAAGAGATTATTTCATGAGTTTGATAACTTGTAGGCAATGAAGTTACTGCAGAAAACGACTCTAAAGTTGGATGAGGCTGTCCTTTCAACTTGGTGGAAGGGATCACGGGACGGTTCATGAGTGCGTGAATGACAGTGGAACAGAAAGATGGCAATTGTTGAAAGTAGAATATGAGTGGGCTGGAAGGAAGCGTCAACGATGGGAGAGAAGCAGATTAGAAAGTATGGGAAGAAGAGAGGGACAAGGAGAAGGAGGATCCATTATGATGGTAACAGTAACAACAACAACACTGATAATGCATGAGCGAAAATATATAAAAGAAAGAATGCAAGAATGAGAGGAAATCGCACTACTAAACGTTCATTATCAAAAGAGAAGAAGAAGCGGCAACTTTACGATTACAGATATCAATATACAAGGGAGAGAGAGAGAGAGAGAGAGAGAGAGAGAGAGAGAGAGAGAGAGAGAGAGAGAGAGAGAGAGAGAGAGAGAGAGAGAGAGAGAGAGAGAGAGAGAGAGACTTAGCTGGACTGACCTTACACGATGTATTTCCAAGTAATGTTATAGATGTGAAGGCCTCTGGACCACATCAGCTATAATATGTGAATGTAATCAGCAGTAAATTGAAGTAACAGAAACTACTTTTGTGTAAGAACTCTACAGTGATCCAGTCCTCTTGTGCATTTATGTTCATCTGGAATGTATGAAACCTATATGCAAAAGATACTTATTCGAACCACTGAATAAGTTTAAAACCGTTGTGTTTTTAGCTCTGTTTTCAAATATCTAATAAGTACTGTGTTTCAATGCCGAAGACGACCAGTTTCACTCTAGTGCTCAAGAACCCAAGTATTCTATTCACAGAAGGAGAGTTTATGGTCATAATACTATCATGAACATCTGAAGGTGTTCTAAATTCTTCGACTGGCGGCTGTAAGTTGATGTTGAAGGCCTTATTGACCCTAGCAATCGACGAACCTAAGGGCCAAATAGTCATCGTACTGCTCGCATAGATCTTCGAAAGAATAGATTGATCAATCAGCACAATAGTAAAGATAATGATTATTGATATAGATTTATGCTTTATGCGTAAATGCACAAACAATATATATGTACCGAGGAAGTGTTACGATATCCCTGCACATGGAAACAATAGATATTTATATAATATGACACCGAATGTCTGCCAGATAACAAAGAACTCCCTCCAACTTGTCAGTAACAACATTATAGAAAACCATGTTAATACAAGTGTTTAGGATGACTTGCAGGTCAGTCAAGATGTCTTATCTACATATAAATGAGAGATATAGTAGGAAAAATTCCAAAGAGATTCTTCCGATAACACATCTATAGAAGTAAGATATTTGCATTTAAAGCAAATTATTCTGCGAAGAACAAGAGATGGAGACCTCAGTGGCAGTAGCAGCGGAGGTAATGAAAGCTGTTATTATGACATTGTTTGTATGATGTTAATAGCTATATGCAGCCCATTAAAATAGACATACTATTGACAAATGACAGTAATCATGATCACTATGAATACTACAATTGTTCATCGATAGATTTCATAGTTAGTGTCTTGGATGATGGTACACACACACACACACACACACACACACACACACACACACGTGTACACTATAATTTTTTAGATTCCTGGTAATATCTATCATAAAACTATAATCTGGGCTATAGCTGATAATGTACCTGATGATAATGTTATTCATATATGTGGCAACAAAACTATGTAATTACTACATATATCTATGCACTATGAACAAGCTTTCTCATTATGTTTTCCTTTATCGGAGAGATTATATATTGGTTATGTCCAGTTTCTTCGTATTTCTGTTCTACTTTTTCAACCTTCAAAAACCTCTCCAGAATACTGCAGACAAAGAAATTCAGTAAGGGTGATCTGTGTCGAGGGTGTGGTGACGATGCATTTGTTGGAGGGAGAGATGCTGCATTCCCATTCGAGAATTGGCACTTCCAGTTATAAATCATTAATATGTAATTATATAATGCACAAAGCTATTGGACTATGAATATCATATTTACTAATGTTACGAAATATCTAACCCTTGCGGAGATTCCTGAGGAAAGTTACTGAAGTAAATGAAAAGTGTTAGCCAAGTACTTCGTGACGCGAGTGTGAACCACCAAGAAATTTGGACACCAAGGAACAGGAACAAGGAAAGCCAATCCTCACACCTCATATTAAATGTACCCCGGCCAGCATCATTAAACCCGCGCCCTTAATAACCACGCGTAAAACTTGTGGTCCGCTGACAACTTGGAGGAACCTGACGCCTGATACAAGGAAACTCGGGTCATTGTTCGCTACACTTTTCCTCCTCTCTCTATACCTTTTATAATTTCACTTTAACACTGTTTTAAATCACTGATGATATAGTACCTCATATTTCAGTATTATCATGTATACAACCGCGTCTGTAATATGAAATTATCGTGTTTCAATATTTCTTTACCAATGATTGTAAAACTAAAGTGATCTTATAGATTACTGTCTACTTCATGTTTGTATGTTCATGTTTTCCTTACTGTTTCCATACTTCAAACATGTATTGTAAGCTCAAGATATATGGATGACTTGGCGCTGTGTACGTCAACAGAGCAAGATGCATATGAACATCAATATTGTTATTTTCATCGGCAAATCCATTATACCATTATCATTACTATTATCAGTATTATCATCTTTATTTTTATTATTTATTTATGTTTATTTTGCTTTGTCGCTGTCTCCCGCGTTAGCGAGGTAGCGTAAGGAAACACACGAAAGAATGGCCCAACCCACCTATACACACAAGTATATACATACACGTCCACACACGCAAATATACATACCTATAAATCTCAACGTATACATATATATACACACACAGACATATACATATATACACATGTACATAATTCATACTGTCTGCCTTTATTCATTTCCATCGCCACCTCGCCACACATGAAATAACAACCCCTTTCCCACTCATGTGTGCGAGGTAGCGCTAGGAAAAGACAACATAGGCCACATTCGTTCACACTCAGTCTCTAGCTGTCATATCATAATGCAACGAAACCACGGCTCCCTTTCCATATCCAGGCCCCACAGAACTTTCCATGGTTTACCCCAGACGCTTCACATGCTCTGGTTAAATCCACTGACAGCACGTCGACCCCGGTATACCACATTGTTCCAATTCACTCTAATCCTTGCACGCATTTCACCCTCCTTCATGTTCAGGCCCCGATCACTCAAAATCTTTCTCACTCCATCTTTCCACCTCCAATTTGGTCTCCCACTTCTCCTTCCCTCCACCTCTGACACATATATCCACTTGGTCAATCTTTCCTCACTCATTCTCTCCATGTGACCAAACCATTTCAAAACACCCTCTCCTGCTCTCTCAACCACACTCTTTTTATTTCCACACATCTCTCTTACCCTATTATGACTTACTCGATCAAACCTCCTCACACCACATATTGTCCTCAAACATCTCATTTCCAGCACATCCACCGTCCTGCGCACAACTCTATCCATAACCCACGCCTCGCAACCATACAACACTGTTGGAACCACTATTCCTTCAAACATAAACACTTTTTTTTTCCGAGATAATGTTCTCGACTTCCACACATTCTTCAAGGCTCCCAGAACTTTCGCCCCCTCCTCCACCATATGATTCACTTCCGCTTCCATGGTTCCATCCACTGCCAAATCCACTCCCAGATATCTAAAATACTTTACTTCCTCCAGTTTTTCTCTATTCAAACTTACCTCCCAATTGACTTGACCCTCAAACCTAATGAACCTAATAACCTTGCTCTTATACACATTTACTTTCAGCTTTCTTCTTTCACATACTTTACCAAACTCAGTCACCAGCTTCTGCAGTTTCTCACATGAATCAGCCACCAGCGCTGTATCATCAGCGAACAACAACTGACTCACTTCCGAAGCTCTCTCGTCCACAACAGACTGCATACTTGCCCCTCTTTCCAAAACTCTTGCATCCATAAACAAGCCCCATCCATAAACAAGTTAAACAACCATGGTGACAACACACACCCCTGCCGTAAACCTACGAGAACGAATCCCTTTCCTTTCTTATTACACGTACACATGCCTTACATCCTCGATAAAACTTTTCACTGCTTCTAACAACTTCCTCTCACACAATATATTCTTAATACCTTCTACAGGGAATCTCTATCAGCTTTATCATATGCCTTCTCCAGATTCATAAATGCTACATACAAATCCATTTGCTTTTCTAAGTATTTCTCACATACATTCTTCAAAGCAAACACCTGATCCACACATCCTCTACCATTTCTGAAACCACACTGCTCTTCCCCAATCTCATGCTCTGTACATGCCTTCACCCTTTCAATCAATAACCTCCCATAAGATTTACCAAGAATGCTCAACAAACTTATACCTCTGTAATTTGAGCACTCACCTTTGTCCCATTTGCCTTTGTACAATGGCACTATGCAAGCATTCCGCGAATCCTCAGACATCTCACCATGGATCATACTTACATTAAATTACCTTACCAACCAGTCAACAATACCGTCACCCCTTTTTTTAAATAAATTCCACTGCAATACCATCCAAACCCGCTGCCTTGCTGGCTTTCATCTTCCGCAAAGCTTTTACTAACTCTTCTCTGTTTACCAAACCGTTTTCTCTAACCTTCTCACTTTGCACACCACCTCGACCAAAACACCGTATATATGCCACTCTATCATCAAACACATTCAACAAACCTTCAAAATACTCACTCCATCTCCTCACATCACCACTACTTGTTATCACCTCCCCATTAGCCCCCTTCACTGAAGTTCCCATTTGTTCCCTTCTCTTACGCACTTTATTTACCTCCTTCCAAAACTTCTTTTTCTTCTCCCTAAAATTTAATGATACTCTCTCACCCCAACTCTCATTTGCCCTCTTTTTCACCTCTTCCTTCCTCTTTCTTTTATACATCTCCCACTCATTTGCATTATTTCCCTGCAAAAATCGTCCAAATACCTCTCTCTTCATCCCACCACTTACTACCCTTTCTAATCTGCTCACCTCTCACTTTTCTCATGCCACAAGCATCTTTTGCGCTAGCCATCACTGCTTCCCTAAATACATCCCATTCCTCTCCCACTCCCCTTACTTCCTTTGTTCTCACGTTTTTCAATTTTGTACTCAGTCTCTCCTGGTACTTTCTCACACAATTCTCCTTCCTAAGCTCACTTACTCTCACCACCCTCTTCACCCCAACATTCTCTCTTCTTTTCTGAAAACCTCGAGAAATCTTCACCTTCGCCTCAGCAAGATAATGATCAGACATCCCTCCAGTTGCACCTCTCAGCACATTAACATCCAAAAGTCTCTCTTTCGCGCGCATATCAATTAGCAGAAATCCAATAACGCTCTCCGGCCATCTCTCCAACTGACATACGTATACTAATGTACATCTCTCTTTTTAAACAGGGTAATCCCAATCACCAGTCCTTTTTCAGCACATAAATATACAGGCTCTTTATCATTTCCATTTACGACACTGAACACCCCATGTATACGAATTATTCCCTACACTGCCACATTACTCACCTTTCCATTCAAATCACCCATCACTATAACCCGGTCTCGTGCATCAAAACCACTAACACACGCATTCAGCTGCTCCCAAAACACTTGCCTCTCATGATCTTTCTTTTCATGCTTAGGTGCATATGCACCAATAAGCACCCATCTCTCTCCATCCACTTTCAGTTTTAACCATATCAATTTAGAGTTTACTTTCTTACACTCTATCATATACTCCCACCACTCCTGTTTCAGTAGTGCTACTCCTTCCCTTGCCCTTGTCCTCTCACTAACCCCTGACTTTACTCCCAAGACATTTCCAAAACACGCCTCCCCTTTACTCTTGAACTTCGTTTCACTCAGAGCCAAAACATCTAGATTCCTTTCCTCAAATTTACTACCTCTCTCTCCTTTTTTCTCATCTTCGATACATCCACACATATTTAGACACCCCAATCTTATCATTTTTTTATTATAATTACTATTATTATCATTATTATTATTATTATTATTATTATTATTATTATTATTATTATTATTATTATTATTATTATTATTATTATTATCATTATTATTATTATTATTATTATTATTATTATTATTATTATTATTATTATTATTATCATTATTATTATTATTATTATCAATATTATTATTATCATTATCATTATCATTATTGTTATTATTATCATTAATATTATTATTATTATTGTAAATGTGTGTGGATGTAATAAAGATGAGAAAAAAGGAGATATAGGTAGTATGTTTGAGGAAAGGAAACTGGATATCTTGGCTCTGAGTGAAACGAAGCTCAAGAGTAAAGGGGAAGAGTGGTTTGGGAATATCTTGGGAGTAAAGTCAGGGGTTAGTGAGAGGACAAGAGCAAGGGAAGGAGTAGAACTACTCCTGAAACAGGAGTGGTGGGAGTATGTAATAGAGTGTAAGAAAGTAAACTATAGATTGATTGATATGGGTAAAACTGAAAGTTGGTGGAGAGACTGGTGATTATTGGTGCATATGCACCTTTGCATGAGAAGAAAGATCATGATAGGCAGGTGATTTGGGAACAGCTGAGAGAGTGTGTTTATGCACGAGACCGGGTTATAGTGATGGGTGATTTGAATGCGACGGTGAGTAATGTGGCAGTTGAGGGAATAATTGGTGTTCATGGGGTGATCATTGTTGTAAATGGAAATGGTGAAGAGTTTGCAGATTTATGTGCTGAAAAAGGACCGGCGATTGGGAATACCTGTGTTAAAAACAGATATATACAGAAGCATACGTATGTAAGTAGGAGAGATGGCCAGAGAGCGTTACTTGATTAAGTGTTAATTGATAGGCGAGCGAAAGAGAGACTTTTGGATGTTAATGTGCTGAGAGTTGCAACTGGAGGGATGTCTGATCATTATCTTGTGGAAGCGAAGGTGAAGAGGTTTGAAGAGCTTTTGAGAAAAGAAGAGAGAATGTTGGGGTGAAGAGAGTAGTGAGAGCAAGTGAGCTTGGGAAGGAGACTTCTGTGAGGAAGTACCACGAGGGACTGAGCACAGAATGGGAAAAGGTGACAACAAAGGAGGTAAGGGGAGTGGGTGAGGAATGGGATGTATTTAGGGAATCAGTGATGGCATGTGAAAAAGATGCTTGTGGCATATGAAGCTTTGAAGGTGGGCAGATTAGAAAGGGTAATGAGTGGTGAGATGAAAAAGCAAGATTATTAGTGAAAGAGAAGAGAGAGGCATTTGGACGATTTTTGCAGGGAAAAACTGGAAATGACTGGGGATGTATAAAAGGAAGAGGCAGGAGGTCAAGAGAAAGGAGCAAGAGGTGAAAAAGAGGGCAAATGAGAGTTTAGGTGAGAGAGTATCATTAAATTTGTGGGAGAATAAAAAGATGTTTTGGAAGGAGGTAAATAAAGTACGTAAGACAAGGGAACAAATGGGAACTTCAGTGAAAGGGGCTAATGGGGAAGTGATAACAAGTAGTGGTGATGTGAGAAGGAGATGGAGTGAGTATTTTGAAGGTTTGTTGAATACGTTTAATGATAGAGTGACATATATAGGGAGCTTTAGTCGAGGTGGTGTGCAATGTGAGAGGGTTAAGGAGAATGATTTGGTAAACAGAGCAGAGGTAATAAAAGCTTTGCGGAAGATGCGAGCCGGTAAGG
>NC_092227.1:29092257-29181677 GCF_036320965.1 Panulirus ornatus
TATGTATATTTGCGTGTGTGGACGTGTATGTATATACATGTGTGTGAGGGTGGGTTGGGCCATTTTTTCCGTCTGTCTTCTTGCGCTACCTCGCAAACGCGGGAGACAGCGACAAAGCAAAAATAAATAAAAATAGATAATAATAATAATGATAATAATGATAATAAGAATAATAATTTTTTTTTTTTTTCATACGATTCGCCATTTCCCGCATTTGCGAGGTAGCGTTAAGACCAGAGGACTGTGCCTTAGAGGGAAAATCCTCACCTGGCCCCCTTCTCTGATCCTTCTTTTGGAAAATTCAAAAAAAACGAGAGGGGAGGATTTCCAGCCACCCGCTCCCTCCCCTTTTAGTCGCCTTCTACGACACGCAGGGAATACGTGGGAATTATTCTTTCTCCCCTATCCCCAGGGATAATATATATATATATATATATATATATATATATATATATATATATATATATATATATATATATATATATATATATATATATATATATATATATATATTTATATACATTTTTCTTTCCTTCTTTTTAAACTATTCGCCACCTCCCGCGCCAGCGAGGTAGCGTTAAGAACAATAATAATAATAATAATAATAATAATAATAATAATGATAATAATTATAATAATATTGTTATTATTATTATTATTATCATTATTATTATTATCATCATTATCATTATTATCATCATTATTATCTTTATTATTATTGTTATATTTATCAGTATTATTATCATCATTATCAATATTAATAATAATAATAATAATAATAATAATAATAATAATAATAATAATAATTTTAACAATAATAATGATAATAATAATAATGATGATGATAATAGTAATAATAATGATAATAATAATAATAATAATAATAATAATAATAATAATAATAATAATAATAATGATAATAATAATAATAATAATAATAATAATAATAATAATGATAATAATAATAATAATAATAATAATAATAAAAATAATAATTATAATAATAACAATAATAATAATAATGGTAATAATAACAATAATAGTAATGATGATAACAGTAATTGGTGACTGGGGAGAAAGAATGCTTCCCACGTATTTCCCGCGTGTCGTACGAGGCTATATAAGGGGACATAAGCGGAGTGCTGGTAACCCCTCTTATTTCATCTAAATTTCTAAACGAGGAAACAGAAGAAGGAGTCGTCATGCAGGGAGTGCTCATCCTCCGCGAAGGCTCAGATCGGGGTGTCTGGATGTGTGTGGATGTAGCCAAAATGACGTAAGGAGAGATAGGTTGTATGTTTGAGGAAAGGAACCTGGATATTTTGGCTCTGAGTGAAACGAAGCTCAAGGGATGAATGAAAAGAGTGGGTTTGGAATGTCTTGGGAATAAAATCAGGGGTTGGCGAGAGGACAAGTGTAATGGAAGGAATAGCATTACTCCTGAAGCAGGAATTGTGAGAGTATGTGAGCGAGTGTAAGAAAATAAATTCTTTATTGCTGTGGGTAAAACTGAAAGTGGTTGGAGAGAGATGGATGATTATTGGTGCCTATGCACCTGGGCATGAGAAGAAAGATCATGGGAGGCTAGTGTTTTGGGAGCAGCTGATTGTGTGTGTGTTAGCAGCTTTAATGCACAAGACCAGGTTATAGTGATGGGTGATTTGAATGCGAAGGTGAGCAATGTGATGATTGCAGGATATAATTGGCGTACATAGGGTGTTCAGTGTTGTAAATGGAAATGGTGGAGAGCAAGTGGATCTGTGTGCTGGAAAAGGAATTGTGATTGGGAATACCTGGTTTAAAAAGAGATATATACATAAGATACATATGTGCATAGGAGAGATGGATAAAGGGCGTTATTAGATTACGTGTTAATTGATAAGCGTGTAAAGAGAGACTTATGGAAGTTAATGTGCTGAGAGGGGCAGATGGAGGGATGTTTATCACTATCTTGTGGAGGTGAAGGCGAAGATTTATAGAGGTTTCCAGATAAGAAGTAAGAATGTTGGAGAGAATAGAGTGGTGAGAGTACGTGTGCTTCGAAAGGAGACTTTTGTGAGGAAGTACCAGGGGAGACTGAATATAGAATGGCAAAAGGTGAGAGCAAATGACGTGAGGGGAGTGGGGTGAGGAATGGGATGTATTTAGAGAAGTAGTGATGGCTTGCGCAAAACATGTATGGGGCATGAGAAAGGTAAGAGGGGGGCAGATTAGAAAGCACAGTGAATGGTGGAATGAATAAGAGAAAAGAGGGGCGTTTGCACTATTCTTGCAGAAAAGTAGTGGAAATGACTTGGAGAGGTTTAAAAGAAAGCGGCAGGAAGTCCAGAGTAAAATTTTTCTTTCACACACTTTACCAAACTCAGTCACCAGCTTATGCAATTTCTCACCCGAATAAGCCAACAGCGCTGTATCATCAGCGAACAACAACTGAGTCACTTCCCAAACCCTCTCATCCAAAACACACTGCATACTTTCCCCTTTCTCTAAAACTCTTGCATTCACTTCCTTAACAACCCCATCCATAAATAAATCAAACAAACATGGAGACATCACGCACCACTGCCGCAAACCGACATTCACTGGGAACCAATCACTTTCCACTCTTCCTATTCGTACACATGCCTCACATCCTCGATAGCAACTTGCCTCCCAAACCATATGCTCTTAATACTTTCCACAGAGCATTTCTATCAACTCTATCATATGCCTTCTCCAGATCTATAAATGCTACATACAAATACATCTGTTTTTCTAAGTATTTCCCACATACATTTTTGAAAGCAAACACCTGATCCACATATCCTCTACCACTTCTGAAACTGCACTGGTCTTCCCCAGTCTGATGCTCTGTACATGCCTTCACCCCTTTCAATCAATACCCTCAAATAAAATTTCCCAGGAATACTCAACAAACCTATACCTCTATAATTTGAGCACTCATCTTTATCCCCTTTACCTTTGTACAATGGCACTATGCATACAATCCGCCAATCCTCAGACATTTCATGAGATATATATACATTGAATATCCTATTTCAATGAATTCCACTGCAACACCATCCAAAGCCATCGCCTTGCCGGCTTTAGTTACTTCAAAGCTTTCACTACCTCTTCTCTGTTTACCTAACCATTCTCCCTGCCCCTCTTACTTCGCACACTACTTCGACCAAAACGACTTATATCTGCCACTCTATCGTCTAACACATTCAACAAACCTTCAAAATATACATTCCATCTTCTTCTCATATCACCACTACTTGATATCACCTCCCCATTAGCCCCTTTCAGCGATGTTCCCATCTGTTTTCTTGTCCTAAGCACTTTATTTACCTCTTTTCAAAACATCTTTTTATTATACTTTGTCGCTGTCTCCTGCGTTAGCGTGGTAGCGCAAGGAAACAGACGAAAGAATGGCCCAAGCCACCCACATACACATAACTCGTCAAGACACACACGTATACATACCTATACATTCCAACGTATACATGAATATACATACACAGACATATACATATGTACACATGTACACAATTCATGCTTGCTGCCTTTATTCATTCTCATCGCCACCCCGTCACATTTAAATGACAACACCCTCCCACCGTATGCGCGCGAGTTAGCGCTAAGAAAAGACAACAAAGGCCACATTCGTTCACAGTCAGTTCCTAGCTATTATGTATAATGCATCGAAACTACAGGTCCCTTTCCACATCCAGGACCCATAAAACTTTCCATGGTTTACCCCAGACGCTTCATATGCCCTGGTTCAATCCATTGATAGCACGTCGACTCCGGAATACCATAGCGTTTCAATTCACTCTATTCCTTACGCGCCTTTCACCCTCCTGCATGTTCATGCCCCGATCGCTCAAAATCTTTTTTACTCCATCTTTCCACCTCCAATTTGGTCTCCCGCTACTCCTCGTTCCCTCCACCTCTGATACATATAGCCTCTTTGTCAATCTTTCCTCGCTCATTCTCTCCAAGTGACCAAACCATTTCAAAACACCCTCTTCTGTCACATGTGTATATGGGTGGGTTGGGCCATTATCTCGTCTGTCTCCCTGCGCTACCTCGTTATAGCGGGAGACAGCGACTAAATATAATAAAAGTAAATAATAACGTTCATTTAGAAAATGGAAACCTCAATAACTAGATAGATGGAATAAGTACCATTTTCTAAACTTCATCCTGAAATGCCTATAAGATATTTTTATCTTGTACGGTGAGTTGATTTTAGTTATCGAGTTGGCACCTTTGTGGACTGGAGTAGTGGGAGGGAAGAGTGCCCTTAGCTTTGCACCCTCTTCTCAACCATCCTTGGACCTTAACATTAGAAGGTATTACCTCGAAGGGATCGGAAAGTCTGTCTGCTAGGGCATGTTTCTTTCTTTGTAAGTATGTTTTCATTTATATTCTTTTGTGTGCTTTGCATGAATATTTGTATGCCTATCTGTATGTGTTAATGAGACTATGTGTAAGTATGAGAGTTGGTTTCTTGAATTTATTCCTGCACATAGTCCTCCATTTACCACTGATCTTGGTATGAGGTATGCCACATCAAAGCTTTAGGGACATGATATGCAGAAATGAGAAGTCATAGTTTCTGATTTGTTTAAACCGAAAAATTTGTATGTAGCGAAAGATGTGACCGACGAAATAACAACAAATGAACATTACGCCTGGTGGGGAAGAAGGCCATAGTGCCACAAAGCTTGATATATAGCATAATGTACAAACATACTTCTGGTGGCCTACTAGGGACCATGAATTAGTGCAGAACAGATACCTTGTTAGGGCAACAGACTTGAGACATGACGGCCAGGTATTCAGGGCAACATTAACCTCAGGAGACCAGGGACCTGACAAACCAGCAGGAACGCTTCTGGGGTGCCACAGGGGTTTTAGGGGCGCGTGTTAAGGATCAGTCATGTCGAAGGCTCAGGGACCAGACAGGTGACAGGACGACTCTCGGGTGTCGTAGAGGATGGCACACCCTGAGAAACAGCAGAACCTTAGAGGAGCGAACTGTTTAAGAATAAGATAAAGGAAGTAGACTCCAGTGTACTTGCGACAAAGTTGCGTCCGTAACAGCTAAATACAGTGGAATACAACGTATCTTAGACTAAAAAACAAGCGGAGATGGAAAGAAAACAACTTCGATGGTCTTCAGGACCTGTCATCTAGATGATCTGTCTTAGACACAGGGAATACATGATGCAGGACAGTACAGCAGATTGTAGACTCGGCCGGATTGATGTTGGAAAGAATGTTTGGGTTAGGGATAATACTAAATCGTAACCGAATGTATTATACATCTGATTCAGACATATGAGACGAAAACTTCAGGATGGCGATCACTCCGAAGTGCATTCTGCACTGTAAGATGCCTGCATAGTGCTATTGCATAAAGGCTGGGGTAAAAAAGTAAATGCTCGAAGTACAGAGGTATAAGCTTGTTTAGTGTATCTGGTAAGTTATATGAAAGAGTGGTGACTGAGAGTGTGAAGACATATACAAAATGTAGACTGGGAAAGAAGTGTGGCGTCAAAGGCGGTAGTGGACGTATCGATCAGGTTTTTGTCGAATCTGCGTGAAAAATACTTAGAAAAACAGAAATTTTTGCAAGTAATTTTGTGGACCTGATAAAGCGTTGATAAGTGATAGTGATAATATTGATGGAAATGATAATGTTGATAGAGGTGCTTTGTGGAAGGTGTTGCTAAATGTATGGAGTGAGAGGAATGCTACCTGAGGCAGTTTTTTTGTCAAGAAAGGTAAAGTGTGTCTCTGAGTGCGAAAAGAAGAGTGTGGGTGGTTTCACGTAAAGGTGGGTGTATGGCAGTGGTGTGCGATGTCACCAACACCATGGATGGGGTGATGAGGGAGGTAAATGCGAATGTTAGAGAAGTCTGTAGGTGGTGGTGCTGGATGGGGGGGGAAGGCGAGGTGAGTCACTGTTTGCTGATGACACGGATCTGGTGGCAGATTCGAAAGAAAAACTGCAGAAACTGATTTTATGAGTTTGGAAGAGTGTGTGAAGGAGCTCTTGGAGAGATAGCATGAATGGACATATGGGGAGGAAAACATGAGAAACTATAAATGTACCAAATATTCCATTACATATTGCTACGAATGACCTAAGATCTGTGGTTCTCATATCAATTGTGATGAAATGCTTTGAAATCATTCTTAAAAATGATGTAAATATGTAGATTCCGTCAGAGGTACTATGCAGTTTACATCCGGTAAAGGAAGAGATGTTGAAGATGCAACAATGATTATATTACATCAACTTACACAACATCTTCACATTCAGAAATATGCAACCACATAGCATGTTAAAGAAAGTATATTTTGTGAAGATAAAAAGCAACCTCATTTCTTGGATGTATAGTGACCAAACAAATAGAATAAAATTGTAAAAGTTAGAAATGTTAAATCTCATACCATATTTACATAAACTGGTGCTCCACAGAGCCGTGTTTTCATCGCCTTTATTATCTACTTTATATACAAATGATTGCACTAGTCACTACGGAACCTGTTCTGTTATGAAATATGCTGATGACAGTGATTGTTGGAAAAATAAGGGATGAATATGAAACCGAGTATCGGGCTTAAGTTACTGACTGTTAAATGATGAGATGAAAATTAGTTAAATCTGAATATTAAAAAGACCAAAAGAAATGGTAAATGACTTTCGCAAAAAAAGAAAAGTGCGATGAACAACTTATTAACAAAGGAGAGCAAGTAGATATTGTTCACGATTAGAAATACTTGGGTTTGATCACTGATGATAGTCTAAATAGCGATATTAACACTAAAAAAATTTATGGAAAATGTAGGCTAAGAATTGATTTTCAAGCGTTTTGAAATCCCTAAAATTTGATGGGACTATTCTTTCTATATTCTATAAGCCAGTCGTCGCGTCAACACTATGTTTTTGTATAGCATCATGATATGGATGTTTGGGTTCAAAAAATAATTATAAACGTAGGAAAACTATAAAGATAGCTAGTATATTGGGTGCCTCAGATTCTGGACATAAATCTAGGCATATTCACGCCACTGAGTAAGAAAATGACCTTCAATTCCTTCTAGTAGCTATTGTTTTTGAGATAATGTACTTATCAATTAAGTACCTCTCATGAGCATAGATAGTTCTAAGCAGAGCTTGAGATATGTGCTTCAACACAATGGCAACAAATATGGATCAATCCCAATTGGACAATCAACTGGGATGGCTGAACAGCAGAAGACAATCGCTCTAGTCTTGCACTATCCCTGTTTTGTCTGTCTCTGGGATAGTAGAGCTAAGGATGAGCACTGGGTGAGAAAACATTGGCCGCTGAGGGAAAACACTGCACATCAAACTAGGTTTGATGAAACAACTTGTGAGGGCTTTGAACAAAACAGGGGACTGCTTCGACTATATATGCAGAATAACCTTGGTGACCTAAGTGAGGAACAACAGGGTGAACGACTCCACCAAGATTTGAGAACCATGGAAGGAAGATACCGGGGACACTGGGATACCCATATGATGGCGAATTACTGCTGGACCATTCAACGTGATTGTCCTTGTGCAGCTCACCGCAAGAAGTCTGAGAAACGTAAGATGTCTGAGTTGTATCAAGTTGTATAAAGTTATATATCATTGTATCAATGATATATAACTTTCTATACTTGTTTTACCATTATCTGATTGTACTGATGTAAGCTGATAACAAATAAACAAATTGTACTCGTATTAAGCCATTTCACTTATCAAAAAGGCAACAATTAATGATTTGTAGTCATCAATCTTTGTGCCCGATCGGTTGTATGCATAGCAGATAGGGGTAAATATCATATTTTAATAACCAAGGTTGATAGAAACTGATTGCATATTTAGAATCAGCGACTAAGATTTAACTAAATAAAGTATTTACTATCATCATTAGTATTATCATCACATTATTATTATTATTATTATTATTATTATTATTATTATTATTATTATTATTATTTTTCTTTTTTATCATTATTATTATCATTATTATTGACGAGCGTTTAGCGTTCCCAGCTACCATGGAAAAGTACCGGGGTTTGAATCCTTGCTGCTGAAGAGAGTTATGTGTTCTGTGATAAGTATGCTTTCATGTGCACGATATTTCTGTTCATATACTACTTGCTGTTGGAGGAAATTATGTGTTCTGTGATAAGCGTGCGTTCAAGCGCAGGATAATTGTGTTCATCTACTGTCACGTTTGACAGTGAGTTATGTAAATTTCTAAGTACTGATATTGTAAGTCTGATGGGATTTGACTGGTCAAGAGCCCGTTGCTCATGGATATGAGACAAAGGGTATTCGAATGCAAGTAATCGAATAGTCATTTTCCTATTAGGGGTGATAGTAGCCGAGCGGTTAGCTTTCCTAATTACCAAATAAAAGTTCCAGGGTTCGAATCCTAGCCATTGAGGGCATTATTTGTTAAACATATACATATATACACATGTATATTCTCATACTTGCTTGTCTTTATCCATTCCTGCCGCTACCCCGTCCCACAGGAAACAGCATCGCTACACCCTACTTTAGTGAGGTAGCTACAAGAAAAGAGACAAAATAGGCCACATTCGTTCACACTCAGTCTCTAGCTGTCATATGTAATGCACCGAAACCACAGCTCCCTATCCACTTCCAGGCCCCGCAGACCTTTCCATTATTTACCCTAGACGTTTCACATGTCCAGGTTCAGTCAACCCCTGTATACCACATAGTTCCAATTCAATACTTCTTTCACGCCTCTTACCTTCCTGTATGTTCAGGCTCCGCTCGCTCAAAATCTTTATCACTCCATCCTTCCACCTCCAATCTGGTCTCCCGCTTCTCCTTGTTCCCTCCACCTATGACACACATATATATATACATATATATATATATATATATATATATATATATATATATATATATATATATATATATATATATATATATATATATATATATATATATATATATATATATACATATTTTCTTTGTCAATATTCCCATATTCATTTTCTCCACCTGTCCAAACCATTTCAACACACCCTCTTCTTCTCTCTCAACCACACTCTTTTCATTTCCACACATCTCTCTTACCCTTTCATTACTTACTTAATCAAATCACCTCACACAACATGTTGTCCTCAATCATTTCACTTCCAACACATCCACCCTTCTCCGTACAACCCTATCTATAGCCCATGCCTTGCAACCAAATAATATTGTTGGAACTACTGTTCCTTCAAACATTCCCATTTTTGCTCTCTGAGATAACGTTCTCTCCTTCCACACATTCCTCATCGCTCCCAAAACCTTCGCTTTCTCCCCTACCCTGTGACTCACTTCCGCTTCCATGGTTCCATTCGCTGATTAGTCCACTCCCAGATTTCTAAAACACTTCATTACCTCCAGTTTTTCTCCATTTAAACTTACATCACAGTTAACTTGTCCCTCAACCCGACTGAACTTAATAACCTTGCTCTAATTTACATTTACTCAACTTTCTCTTTTCACACACTCTTCCAAACTGAACCACCAAATTTTGCAGTTTCTCTCTCGAATCAGCCACCAGAGTTGTATCATAGGCGAAGGTCCTCTCATCCCCAACAGACTACATGAGTACTCGCCCCTCTCTCCAAAACGCTTTCATTTACCTCCCTAACCACCCAATCCATCAACAAAGTAAACAACCATGGGGACATTACACACCCCTGCCGCAGACCGACCTTTACTGGGAACCAATCACTTTCCTGTCTCCCTAATCGTCACTTGCCTTAACAACCTTCGTAAAAGCTTTTCACTGCTTCTCGCAGCTTACGTCCCACATCATATACTCATAAGACCTTCCACAAAACATCCCTTTCAACCCTATCATATGCCTTCTCCGGGTCCATTCCATAAACGCTATATGTACAACCATCTGTTTTTCTAAGTATGTCTCACACACATTCTTCAAAGCAAACACCTGTTACACACATCCTCTACCACTTCTGAAACCATATACTCGTCACCGTACACAGCGTAGTATTCAAGGCTACAGTATTCACGAAGCCTCACGAATAAAGGACTCTACCTGAATGCAGAAAGTGAGTGCCCCAGATGGTACCTGCGCACCATCATCAGCGCCTACGTCAGGAGAGCCCTCTCCCACTGCTCTAATTGGAAAGACGCCCACCGAGAGCTTGAACGCGTGACTGAAGTCCTCGTTAACAACAGTAATACTAACACTGACGCATCCGAAGCAATTAAAAGACACATGAACAAATGATATTCTCACCTTGACACAACCACATTCACAACTGGCGAACAACACATCAAGATATACTACAGAAACCACATGTCTACAGACTGTGATTGTAATTATGTAACCCTATACGTATGTAACAATATAATTACTCTACCTCATACTTTAAGATAATGTTATCATGTCGGCTAGTTAGCGGCGTATGCCGATGATTGTGTTACGTCCCATGCGTCGTATATCAATTTAGTTAGCCAGGGACTTGTGGCATCTTTTATTATTACCCACAAGCCTTAGGGTTTTGATCAGCTGTTGTCCTCGTGCATTGTTGACAATATGTTCCCCTGTATTGTAGTGTCTTTTTGGAAATATGGACCTACTTGTCTGCAAAGTGTCTTTCAGTCATCCTTCAATACCCTGACTGTATTCGCACACACCAACATACATGACGCAGTGAGCAAGATATGGACAAGTTACAGTGCATCTCCGTGCGGAACACTGTCTCACGCTACCTCTCCAGGCATCTTTGTCCCGTGATTTTTTACCGTGGATTTCATTAGGGTATTAGCATGCAGTGACAGTGATTGTGCTTTCCCAAGAGTGCAGTTTTAGTGCAAAAGTAGAGTTGCGTGTATTGTATTTCCATCGTGGCCGTCCTCTGGGTGCTGTGTGACCCCTTTGTTTCCTAACAGGCGGGAGGGCGGAGCGTAGGTTCACTTCCCCTCATTTCTCGAATAGCACTGCCGCGGTCTCGCCTCGGGCACGTGCACACACACGCACAGACAATTTTTATTGACTTTTCAGTGTTGCCTATGTTGATCTGTACAACTAGTTCGAGCAGTTGAAGCGTTGGTTTGTATTAGAAATAAATCCAATATCAGAAATAAACACAAATACGCCTCCCACGACTCCCAACCTGCTCCGTCTCCTTGTCCTTGCCGTTCTCCTTCATCTCAGATCACAAGCCTCGTTTCGTTTATGGGGTGGATGGAACAACAGCGCAGGGAACATGAAATGCGAAGGGAGAAGGAAGCTCAACGTCGTCGAGAAAACAGTTCGCTTGGAGGCTCTCCTTTCAAGACTTTTTTCACCCCAGGCACAGGTTTCATTAACTTTGGCACCTTCTGTTAGCTCAGGATTCGCGCCCACAACGCCAACTGGCCGCCCTTCCACTCCTACACCACCTAAAGCGGCTGCCCAGCCACCATCTGATGTTACCAGAACTTCAGAGTGTGGAGACGGAGATGGAAGGACTAGGGTACAAAGGTGAATCTACAAAGCTTTCCACAGCCAAAGCAACTATTACAGTTACGCATGTACTTGTCTCTGGAGACTCAACGCGTCTTAGAGCATACACCGCTGGTGCCCCCAAACTTCGCGGCGTCTGTGGAGGCCGTGCTCGACGACTCACAATAGCGCATCAAGGGCCAGCTCAATGAAGCACTGCGTAGGCGGGAACTCTTCTGTTGCAGATAGAAGGAAGGTGAGAATTTTCACGATTTCTACGTACGTACAAGCGCCTATCTTTTCTCTTTAACAGCTTTTTCAGCCCACCACTCACTACTCTTTCTAATCTGCCCACTTCCCACCTTTTTCATGCCTCAGGCATCTTTTGCATATGCCACAAATGGTTCCTTAAATACATCACATTCCTGACGCACTTTCCCCACGTCCTTTGCTCTCTTTTGACATTCTACAATCAATCTCTCCTGGTACTTCCTCGCAAAAGTCTAATTTCGAAGCTCATTTAACATTCACCACTCCTCTCCACAATATTTTTTCTTCATATTTGAAAACCTCTACAAATCTTCAACTTCGCCTCCACAAGATAGTGATCAGACCAGGCTTCCCTCTCAGCAAATTAACATCCAAAAGGCTCTCTTTTACACTCCTATCAATCAACATATGATCTAATAATGCCGTTCGACTATCTCTCCTACTCACATACTTATACTTATGTATTACTTTTCAAACCATGTGCTCCCACTCACCAGTCTTACATCAGCATACAAATTTACAAGCTCTTCACCATTACCATTCACAACACTAAACACCACATGTACACCCATTATACCGTCAACTGCCACATTACTCACCTGCTCACAAAACACTTGCCTGTAATGATCTTACGAATATATATATATATATATATATATATATATATATATATATATATATATATATATATATATATATATATATATATATATGTAAGGCATGTGTACGTGTAGGAAGAGAGGAAAGTGATTGGTTCTCAGTGAATGTAGGTTTGCGGGAGGGGTGTGTGATGTCTCCATGGTTGTTTAATTTGTTTATGGATGGGGTTGTTAGGGAGGTAAATGCAAGAGTTTTGGAAAGAGGGGCAAGTATGAAGTCTGTTGGGGATGAGAGAGTTTGGGAAGTGAGTCAGTTGTTGTTCCCTGATGATACAGCGCTGGTGGCTGATTCATGTGAGAAACTGCAGAAGCTGGTGACTGAGTTTGGTAGGTGTGTGGAAGAAGAAAGTTAAGAGTAAATGTGAATAAGAGCAAGGTTATTAGATACAGTAGGGTTGAGGGTCAAGTCAATTGGGAGGTGAGTTTGAATGGAGAAAAACTGGAGGAAGTGAAGTGTTTTAGATATCTGGGAGTGGATCTGGCAGCGGATGGAACCATGGATGCGGAAGTGGATCATAGGGTGGGGGAGGGGGAAAAAATTCTGGGGGCCTTGAAGAATGTGTGGAAGTCGAGAACATTATCTCGGAAAGCAAAAATGGGTATGTTTGAAGGAATAGTGGTTCCAACAATGTTGTATGGTTGCGAGGCGTGGGCTATGGATAGAGTTGTGCGCAGGAGGATGGATGTGCTGGAAATGAGATGTTTGAGGACAATGTGTGGTGTGAGGTGGTTTGATCGAGTGAGTAACGTAAGGTTAAGAGAGATGTGTGGAAATAAAAAGAGCGTGGTTGAGAGAGCAGAAGAGGGTGTTTTGAAGTGGTTTGGGCACATGGAGAGGATGAGTGAGGAAAGATTGACCAAGAGGATATATGTGTCGGAGGTGGAGGGAACAAGGAGAAGAGGGAGACCAAATTGGAGGTGGAAAGATGGAGTGAAAAAGATTTTGTGTGATCGGGGCCTGAACATGCAGGAGGGTGAAAGGAGGGCAAGGAATAGAGTGAATTGGAGCGATGTGGTGTACCGGGGTTGACGTGCTGTCAGTGGATTGAATCAAGGCATGTGAAGCGTCTGGGGTAAGCCATGGAAAGCTGTGTAGGTATGTATATTTGCGTGTGTGGACGTATGTATATACATGTGTATGGGGGGGGTTGGGCCATTTCTTTCGTCTGTTTCCTTGCGCTACCTCGCAAACGCGGGAGACAGCGACAAAGTATAATAAAAAAAATATATGTATATATATATATATATACATATATATATATATATATATATATATATATATATATATATATATATATATATATATATATGTATATAAATATATATATATGCCTATAATGATCTTGCGAATATATATATATATATATATATATATATATATATATATATATATATATATATATATATATATATATATATATATATATATTATCCCTGGGAATAGGGGAGAAAGAATACTTCTCACGTATTCCCTGCGTGTCGTAGAACGCGACTAAAAGGGGAGGGAGGAGGGGGGCTGGAAATCATCCCCTCTCGTTTTTTTTGATTTTCCAAAAGAAGGAACAGAGAAGGGGCCAGCTGAGGATGTTCCCTCAAAGGCCCCAGTCCTTTGTTCTTAACGCTACCTCGCTAACGCGGGAAATGGCGAGTAGTTTGAGAAAAAGATATATATATTTATATATATATATATATATATATATATATATATATATATATATATATATATATATGTATATATATATATATATATATATATATATATATATATATATATATATATATATATATATATATATATATATATATATATTTTATTTATTTATTTTATTTATTAATTTTGCTTTGTCGCTGTCTCCCGCGTTAGCGAGGTAGCGCAAGGAAACAGATGAAAGAATGGCCAAACCCACCCACATACACATGTATAAACATGCACGTCCACACCCACAAAATATACATACCTATACATCTCAATGTATACATATATATACACACACAGACATATACATGTATACACATGTACATAATTCATACTGTCTGCCTTTATTTATTCCCATCGCCACATCGCCACACATGGAATAACAACCCCCTTCCCCCTCATGTGTGCGAGGTAGCGCTAGGAAAATACAACAAAGGCCCCATTCGTTCACACTCAGTCTCTAGCTGTCATGTAATAATGCACCGAAACCACAGCTCCCTTTCCACATCCAGGCCCCATAGAACTTTCCATGGTTTACCCCAGACGCTTCACACGCCCTGGTTCAATCCATTGACAGCACGTCGACCCCGGTATACCACATCGTTCCAATTCACTCAATTCCTTGCACGCCTTTTACCCTCCTGCATGTTCAGGCCCCGATCACTCAAAATCTTTTTCACTCCATCTTTCCACCTCCAATTTCGTCTCCCACTTCTCATTCCCGCTACCTCTAACATATATATCCTCTTGGTCATTCTTTCCTCACTCATTCTCTACATGTGACCAAACCATTTCAAAACACCCTCTTCTGCTCTCGCAACCACAATCTTTTTATTTTCGCACATCTCTCTTACCCTTACATTACTTACTCGATCAAACCACCTCACACCACATATTGTCCTCAAACATCTCATTTCCAGCACATCCACCCTCCTGCACAAAACTCTATCCATAGCCCACGCCTCGCAACCATACAACATCGTTGGAACCACTATTCCTTTAAACATACCCATTTTTGCTCTCCGAGATAATGTCTTCGACTTCCAAACATTCTTCAAGGCTCCCAGAATTTTCGCCCCCTCAACCACCCTATGATTCACTTCCGCTTCCATGGTTCCATCCTCTGCCAGATCCACTCCCAGATATCACTTCCTCCAGTTTTTCTCCATTCAAACTTACCTCCCAATTGACTTGTTCCAATTAAGTTATTCACATTTACTCTCAACTTTCTTCTTTCACACACTTTAGCAAACTCAGTCACCAGCTTCAGCAGTTTATATATATATATATATATATATATATATATATATATATATATATATATATATATATATATATATATATATATATATATATATATATATTGTACAAAGGCAAAGGGGATTAGAGTGAGTGCTCAAATTACAGAGGTATAAGTTTCTTCAGTATTCCTGGTAAATTATATGGGAGGGTATTGATTGAGAGGGTGAAGGCATGTACAGAGCATCAGATTGGGGAAGAGCAGTGTTGTTTCAGAAGTGGTAGAGGATGTGTGGATCAGGTGTTTGCTTTGAAGAATGTATGTGAGATATACTTAGAAAAGCAAATGTATTTGTATGTAGCATTTATGGAACTGGAGAAGGCATATGATAGAGTTGATAGAGATGCTCTGTAGAAGGTATTAAGAATATATGGTGTGGGAGGCAAGTTGTTAGAAGCAGTGAAAAGTTCTTATCGAGGATTTAAGGCATGTGTACGTGTAGGAAGAGAGGAAAGTGATTGGTTCTCAGTGAATGTAGGTTTGTGGCAGGGATGTGTGATGTCTCCATGGTTGTTTAATTTGTTTATGGATGGGGTTGTTAGGGAGGTGAATGCAAGAGTTTTGGAAAGAGGGGCAAGTATGAAGTCTGTTGTGGATGAGAGAGCGTGGGAAGTGAGTCAGTTGTTGTTCGCTGATGATACAGCGCTGGTGGCTGATTCATGTGAGAAACTGCAGAAGCTGGTGACGGAGTTTGGTAAAGTGTGTGAAAGAAGAAAGTTAAGTGTAAATGTGAATAAGAGCAAGGTTATTAGGTACAGTAGGGTTGAGGGTCAAGTCAATTGGGAGGTAAGTGTGAATGGAGAAAAACTGGAGGAAGTAAAGTGTTTTATATATCTGGGAGTGGATCTGGCAGCGGATGGAACCATGGAAGCGGAAGTGGATCATAGGGTGGGGGAGGGGGCGAAAATCCTGGAAGCCTTGAAGAATGTGTGGAAGTCGAGAACATTATCTCGGAAAGCCAAAATGGGTATGTTTGAAGGAATAGTGGTTCCAACAATGTTGTATGGTTGCTAGGCGTGGGCTATGGATAGAGTTGTGCGCAGGAGGATGGATGTGCTGGAAATGAGATGTTTGAGGACAATGTGTGGTGTGAGGTGGTTTGATCGAGTAAGTAACGTAAGGGTAAGATATTTATATATATATATATACATATATATATATATATATATATATATATATATATATATATATATATATATATATATATATATATATATATATATATATATATATATATATATATATATATATATATATATGTATATATACATATATTATTAAATTACAGCTAGAGTCTGAGTGTGAACGAATGGGGCCTTTGCTGTCGTTTCCTAGCGCCACCCACCACACATGGAATAACAACCCCCTCCCCCCTCATATGTGCGAGGTAGCGCTAGGAAACAACAAAGGCCTCATTCGTTCACACTCACTCTCTAGCTATCATGTAATAATGCACCGAAACCACAGCTCCCTTTCCACATCCAGTCCCCACAGAACTCTCCATGGTTTACCCAAACGATTCACATGCCCTGGTTCAATCTTTTGACAGCACGTCGACCCCGGTATACCACATCGTTCCAATTCACTCTATTCCTTGCAAGCCTTTCACCCTCCTGCGTGCTCAGGCCCCGATCACTCAAAATCTTTTTCACTCCATCTTTCCACCTCCAATTTGGTCTCCCACCTCTCCTCGTTCCCTCCACCGCTGACACATATATCCTCTTGGTCAATCTTTCCTCACGCGGGGAGTGCTCATCCTCCTCGAAGGCTCAGACTGGGGTGTCTAAATGTGTGTGGATGTAACAAAATTTTGAAAATAGGAGAGATAGGTAGTATGTTTCAGGAAAGGAACCTGGATGTTTTTGCTTTGAGTTAAACGAAGCTCAAGGGTAAAGGGGAAGAGTAGATTGGGAATGTCTTGGGAGTAAAGTCAGGGGTTAGTGAGAGGACAAGAGCAAGGGAAGGAGTAGCACTACTCCTGAAACAGGAGTTGTGAGAGTATGAGATAGAATGTAAGACAGTAAATTTTTGATTAATATGGGTAAAACTGAAAGTTGATGGAGAGAGATGGGTGATCATTGGTGCATATGCACCTGGGCATGATAAGAAAGATCATGAGAGGCAGGTGTTTTGGGAGAAGCTAAATGAGTATGTTAGTAGTTTCAATGCACAAGACAGGGTTATAGTGATGAGTGATTTGAATGCAAAGGTGAGTAATGTGGCAGTTGAGGGAATAATTGGTATGCATGGGGTGTTCAGTGTTGTAAATGGAAATGGTGAAGAGCTTGTAGATTTATGTGCTGAAAAAGGACTGGTGATTGGGAATATCTGGTTTAAAAAGCGAGATATACATAAGTATACGTATGTAAGTAGGAGAGATGGCCAGAGAGCGTTATTGGATTACGTGTTAATTGACAGGCGCGCGAAAGAGAGACTTTTAGATGTTAATGTGATGAGAGGTGCAACTGGAGGGATCTCTCATCATTATCTTGTGGAGGCGAAGGTGAAGATTTGTATGGGTTTTCAGAAAAGAAGAGAGAAAGTTGGGGTGAAGAGGGTGGTGAGAGTAAATGAGCTTTTGCGAGGTAGCGCAAGGAAACAGACGAAAGAAGTGGCAGACCCCACCCCCATACACAATGTACACACACACACACGCCCCCTCACGCAAATATACATACCTATACATCTCAATGTACACATATATGTACACACACAGACACATACATATATACCCATGCACACAATTCACACTGTCTGCCCCTATTCACTCCCATCGCCACCCTGCCACACATGGAATACCATCCCCCTCCTCCCTCATGTGTGCGAGGTAGCACTAGGAAAAGACAACAAAGGCCCATTCGTTCACACTCAGTCTCCAGCTGTCACGCAATAATGCCCGAATCCACAGCTCCCTTTCCACATCTAGGCCCCGCACAACTTTCCATGGTTTACCCCAGACGCTTCATATGTCCTGATTCAATCCACTGACAGCACGTCAACCCCGGTATACCACATCGATCCAATTCACTCTATTCCTTGCCCGCCTTTCACCCTCCTGCATGTTCAGGCCCCGATCACACAGAATCTTTTTCACTCTATCTTTCCACCTCCAATTTGGTCTCCCACTTCCACCATGAGTCATACATACATTAAATATCCTTACCAACCAGTCAACAACACAGTCACCCCCTTTTTTAATAAATTCCACTGGCAAGGCGCTATATCGCTAACGCGGGAGACAGCGACAAAGCAAAATATATATATATATATATATATATATATATATATATATATATATATATATATATATATATATATATATATATATGTATACATATATACATATATATACATATATATATATATGTATATATATATATATATATATATATATATATATATATATATATATATATATATATATATATTTTTTTTTTTTATTTTTTTTTTTTTTTACTTTGTCGCTGTCTCCCGCGTTTGCGAGGTAGCGCAAGGAAACAGACGAAAGAAATGGCCCAACCCCCCCCCCCCATACACATTTACATACGCACGTCCACACACGCAAATATACATACCTACACAGCTTTCCATGGTTTACCCCAGACGCTTCACATGCCTTGCTTCAATCCACTGACAGCACGTCAACCCCTGTATACCACATGACTCCAATTCACTCTATTTCTTGACCTCCTTTCACCCTCCTGCATGTTCAGGCCCCGATCACACAAAATCTTTTTCACTCCATCTTTCCACCTCCAATTTGGTCTCCCTCTTCTCCTCGTTCCCTCCACCTCCGACACATATATCCTCTTGGTCAATCTCTCCTCACTCATTCTCTCCATGTGCCCAAACCATTTCAAAACACCCTCTTCTGCTCTCTCAACCACGCTCTTTTTATTTCCACACATCTCTCTTACCCTTACGTTACTTACTCGATCAAACCACCTCACACCACACATTGTCCTCAAACATCTCATTTCCAGCACATCCATCCTCCTGCGCACATCTCTATCCATAGCCCACGCCTCGCAACCATACAACATTGTTGGAACAACTATTCCCTCAAACATACCCATTTTTGCTTTCCGAGATAATGTTCTCGACTTCCACACATTTTTCAAGGCTCCCAAAATTTTCGCCCCCTCCCCCACTCTATGATCCACTTCCGCTTCCATGGTTCCATCCGCTGACAGATCCACTCCCAGATATCTAAAACACTTCACTTCCTCCAGTTTTTCTCCATTGAAACTCACCTCCCAATTGACTTGACCCTCACCCCTACTGTACCTAATAACCTTGCTCTTATTCACATTTACTCTCAACTTTCTTCTTCCACACACTTTACCAAACTCAGTCACCAGCTTCTGCAGTTTCTCACATGAATCAGCCACCAGCGCTGTATCATCAGCGAACAACAACTGACTCACTTCCCAAGCTCTCTCATCCCCAACAGACTTCATACTTGCCCCTCTTTCCAGGACTCTTGCATTTACCTCACTTACAACCCCATCCATAAACAAATTAAACAACCATGGAGACATCACACACCCCTGCCGCAAACCTACATTCACTGAGAACCAATCACTTTCCTCTCTTCCTACACGTACACATGCCTTACATCCTCGATAAAAACTTTTCACTGCTTCTAACAACTTGCCTCCCACACCATATATTCTTAATACCTTCCACAGAGAATCTCTATCAACTCTATCATATGCCTTCTCCAGATCCATAAATGCTACATACAAATCCATTTGCTTTTCTAAGTATTTCTCACATACATTCTTCAAAGCAAACACCTGATCCACACATCCTCTACCACTTCTGAAACCGCACTGTTCTTCCCCAATCTGATGCTCTGTACATATATATATATATATATATATATATATATATATATATATATATATATATATATATATATATATATATATATATATATATATATATATATATATATATATATATATATATATATATATACATATATATATATATATATATATATATATATATATATATATATATATATATATATATATATATATATATATATATATATATATATATATATATATATATATATATATATATATATATATATATATATATATATATATATATATATATATATATATATATATATATATATATATATATATATATATATATATATATATATATATATATATATATATATATATTCATATATTTTATTTTTTTTTTTTTTGCTCTGTCGCTGTCTCCCGCGTTTGCGAGGTAGCGAAAGGAAACAGACGAAAGAAATGGCCCAACCCACCCCCATACACATGTATATACATACGTCCACACACGCAATTATACATACCTACACAGCTTTCCATGGTTTACCCCAGACGCTTCACATGCCCCGATTCAATCCACTGACAGCACGTCAACCCCGGTATACCACATCGCTCCAATTCACTCTATTCCTTGCCCTCCTTTCACCCTCCTGCATGTTCAGGCCCCGATCACACAAAATCTTTTTCACTCCATCTTTCAACCTCCATTTTGGTCTCCCTCTTCTCCTCGTTCCCTCCACCTCCGACACATATATCCTCTTGGTCAATCTTTCCTCACTCATCCTCTCCATGTGCCCAAACCATTTCAAAACACCCTCTTCTGCTCTCTCAACCACGCTCTTTTTATTTCCACACATCTCTCTTACCCTTACGTTACTTACTCGATCAAACCACCTCACACCACACATTGTCCTCAAACATCTCATTTCCAGCACATCCATCATCCTGCGCACAACTCTATCCATAGCCCACGCCTCGCAACCATACAACATTGTTGGAACCACTATTCCTTCAAACATACCCATTTTTGCTTTCCGAGATAATGTTCTCGACTTCCACACTTTGTTCAAGGCTCCCAGAATTTTCGCCCCCTCCCCCACCCTATGATCCACTTCCGCTTCCACGGTTCCATCCGCTTCCAGATCCACTCCCAGATATCTAAAACACTTCACTTCCTCCAGTTTTTCTCCATTCAAACTCACCTCCCAATTGACTTGACCCTCAACCCTACTGTACCTAATAACCTTGCTCTTATTCACATTTAGTCTTAACTTTCTTCTTCCACACACTTTACCAAACTCAGTCACCAGCTTCTGCAGTTTCTCACATGTATCAGCCACCAGTGCTGTATCATCATCGAACAACAACTGACTCACTTCCCAAGCTCTCTCATCCCCAACAGACTTCATACTTGCCCCTCTTTCCAAAACTCTTGCCTTCACCTCCCTAACAACCCCATCCATAAACAAATTAAACAACCATGGAGACATCACACACCCCTGCCGCAAACCTACATTCACTGAGAACCAATCACTTTCCTCTCTTCCTACACGTACACATGCCTTACATCCTCGATAAAAACTTTTCACTGCTTCTAACAACTTGCCTCCCACACCATATATTCTTAATACCTTCCACAGAGCATCTCTATCAACTCTATCATATGCCTTCTCCAGATCCATAAATGCTACATACAAATCCATTTGCTTTTCTAAGTATTTCTCACATACATTCTTCAAAGCAAACACCTGATCCACACATCCTCTACCACTTCTGAAACCACACTGCTCTTCCCCAATCTGATGCTCTGTACATGCCTTCACCCTCTCAATCAATACCCTCCCATATAATTTACCAGGAATACTCAAGAAACTTATACCTCTGTAATTTGAGCACTCACTCTTATCCCCTTTGCCTTTGTACAATGGCGCTATACACGCATTCCGCCAATCCTCAGGCACCTCACCATGAGTCATACATACATTAAATAACCTTACCAACCAGTCAACAATACAGTCACCCCCTTTTTTTAATAAATTCTACTGCAATACCATCCAAACCTGCTGCTTTGCCGGCTTTCATCTTCCGCAAATCTTTTACTACCTCTTCTCTGTTTACCAAATCATTTTCCCTAACCCTCTCACTTTCCACACCACCTCGACCAAGACACCCTATATCTGCCACTCTATCATCAAACTCATTCAACAGACCTTCAAAATACTCACTCCATCTCCTTCTCACATCACCACTACTTGTTATCACCTCCCCATTAGCGCCTTTCACTGAAGTTCCCATTTGCTCCCTTGTCTTACGCACTTTATTTACCTCCTTCTAGAACATCTTTATATTCTCCCTAAAATTTAATGATACTCTCTCACCCCAACTCTCATTTGCCCTCTTTTTCACCTCTTGCACCTTTCTCTTGACCTCCTGTCTCTTTCTTTTATACATCTCGCACTCAATTGCATTTTTTCCCTTCAAAAATCGTCCAAATGCCTCTCTCTTCTCTTTCACTAATAATCTTACTTCTTCATCCCACCACTCACTACCCTTTCTAATCAATCAACCTCCCACTCTTCTCATGCCACAAGCATCTTTTGCGCAATCCATCACTGATTCCCTAAATATATCCCATTCCTCCCCCACTCCCCTTCCATTGTTCTCACCTTTTTCCATTCTGTACTCAGTCTCTCCTAGGACTTCCTCACACAAGTCTCCTTCCCAAGCTCACTTACTCTCACCACCCTCTCCACCCCAACATTCACTCTTCTTTTCTGAAAACCCATACAAATCTTCACCTTAACCTCCACAAGATAATGATCAGACATCCCTCCAATTGCACCTAACAGCACATTAACATCCAAAAGTCTCTCTTCGCGCGCCTGTCAATTAACACTAATCCAATAACGCTCTCTGGCCATCTCTCCTACTTACATACGTATACTTATGCATATCTCGCTTTTTAAACCAAGTATTCCCAATCACCAGTCCTTTTTCAGCACATAAATCTACAAGCTCTTCACCATTTACATTTACAACACTGAACACCCCATGTATACCAATTATTCCCTCAACTGCCACATTCCTCACCTTTGCATTCAAATCACCCATCATTATAACCCGGTCTCGTGCATCAAAACCACTAACACACTCATTCAGCTGCTCCCAAAACACTTGCCTCTCATGATCTTTATTCTCATGCCCAGGTGCATATGCACCAATAATCACCCATCTCTCTCCATCAACTTTCAGTTTTACCCATATTAATCGAGAATTTACTTTCTTACATTCTATCACATACTCCCACAACTCCTGTTTCAGGAGTACTGCTACTCTTTCCCTTGCTCTTGTCCTCTCACTAACCCCTGACTTTACTCCCAAGACATTCCCAAACCACTCTTCCCCTTTACCATTGAGCTTCGTTTCACTTAGTGCCAAAACATCCAGGTTCCTTTCCTCAAACATACTACCTATCTCTCCTTTTTTCACATCTTGTTTACATCCACACACATTTAGACACGCCAGTCTGAGCCTTCGAGGAGGATGAGCACTCCCCGCGTGACTACTTCTTCTGTTCCCCATTTTAGAAAGTTAAAAATACAAGGAGGGGAGGATTTCTGGCTCCCCGCTCCCGTCCCCTCTAGTCGCCTTCTACGACACGCGAGGAATGCGTGGGAAGTATTCTTTGACCCCTATCCCCAGGGATAATATATAGATATATAGATATATACATATATACATACATATATATATATATATATATATATATATATATATATATAGATATATATATACATATATATATATATATATATATATATATATATATATATATATATATATATATATATATATATATATATATATATATATATGTATATATATATATATTGTTTATCCCTGGGGATAGGGGAGAAAGAATACTTCCCACGTATTCCCTGCGTGTCGTAGAAGGCGACTAAAAGGGGAGGGAGCGGGGGGGCTGGAAATCCTCCCCTCTCGTTTTTTTTTTTTTTTGTTTTTTTTTTTAATTTTCCAAAAGAAGGAACAGAGAATTGGGCCAGCTGAGGGTATTCCCTCAAAGGCCCAGTCCTCTGTTCTTAACGCTACCTCGCTAATGCGGGAAATGGCGATTAGTTTGAAAGAAAAGAAAAGAAAAATATTGTTATCCAGAGAAGCTAGCCTTTCTTCAGCAATCAAAGGTTTTAAATGTAATGATTAGTAATCTTTTCTAAAAAGTTTTTGCTAACATTTTCTGATATGAGAATTACCCATGTTTATTGCGCATGTCAAATTTAGTATGATGCTAGTTGAATTTTAATATATTGCATCAAATTCACAAAATGAGAAATTCATATTACTAGGAATCTATTTTTTCCAAACAAAAGGGGAAAAAAAATGCTCTGAAAGCCAACAGTTGAACTGTGTACTTCTGTGCAAAAAAAATTGAAGTATATTTTATTTATCAACATTTAGGTAGTTTGTATGCAAACTGCACAGCATCCCAAGTTGTGAAATGGCGTATTTTTGTCTTGTGGTTGTGATATCTTAATAAGTGAAGAATTTTGTTCTATTTGAAATGTTATCAAAAAGATGATTATCTTTGACATATGTATATATATATATATATATATATATATATATATATATATATATATATATATATATATATATATATATATATATATATATATATATATTTTTTTTTTTTTTTTATACCTCGTCGCTGTCTCCCGCGGTTGCGAGGTAGCGCAAGGAAACAGACGAAAGAAATGGCCCAACCCCCCCATACACATGTACATACACACGTCCACACACGCAAATATACATACCTACACAGCTTTCCATGGTTTACCCCGGACGCTTCACATGCCTTGATTCAATCCACTGACAGCACGTCAACCCCTGTATACCACATCGCTCCAATTCACTCTATTCCTTGCCCTCCTTTCACCCTCCTGCATGTTCAGGCCCCGATCACACAAAATCTTTTTCACTCCATCTTTCCACCTCCAATTTGGTCTCCCTCTTCTCCTCGTTCCCTCCACCTCCGACACATATATCCTCTTGGTCAATCTTTCCTCACTCATTCTCTCCATGTGCCCAAACCATTTCAAAACACCCTCTTCTGCTCTCTCAACCACGCTCTTTTTATTTCCACACATCTCTCTTACCCTTACGTTACTTACTCGATCAAACCACCTCACACCACACATTGTCCTCAAACATCTCATTTCCAGCACATCCATCCTCCTGCGCACAACTCTATCCATAGTCCACGCCTCGCAACCATACAACATTGTTGGAACCACTATTCCTTCAAACATACCCATTTTTGCTTTCCGAGATAATGTTCTCGACTTCCACACATTCTTCAAGGCACCCAGAATTTTCGCCCCCTCCCCCACCCTATGATCCACTTCCGCTTCCATGGTTCCATCCGCTGCCAGATCCACTCCCAGTATATATATATATATATATATATATATATATATATATATATATATATATATATATATATATATATATATTTTTTTTTTTTTTCATACTATTCACCATTTCCCGCATCAGCGAGGTAGCGTTAAGAACAGAAGACTTGGCCTTTGAGGGAATATCCTCACCTGGCCCCCTTATCTGTTCCTTCTTTTGGAAAATTAAAAAAAGCGAGAGGGGTGGATTTCCAGCCACCTGCTCCCTCCCCTTTTAGTCGCCTTCTACGACACGCAGGGAATACGTGGGAAGTATTCTTTCTCCCCTATCCCCTATCCGCAAAGTAACTATGTCTTGAAATATTCTGCATCAAAACTTTCTGTAAAAACTGTAAGTCGCAAAATACTTGCAGTACCAAGAATTGAATTCACATACATTACATGAAGTGCTCATTCTAAATAATGTTAAATTGAGTGATAGACTGTAAGGTTCATGTTTTATACTTATAGAATTTCTGATCTTAGAACATGAGGCATTTTGCCAAGATCTAATTGACATCAGTAATTGCGAGAATCTCTTTTCTTATAATGGTGTGCACATCTCTGTGATGAGCAAGATGAGACAAAAAAAATATTTACTCAAGTGCATAAAAAAAAATGCACACAAAATCAGTCATACTGAGAAACTTTTACGGGCAACATTATCAAAATATACATAAACTTATCAATTTGTAAAACAGTCTTTTCCAAAAGTATCTATTTATATGTTTATATCACTGATGTCTGTTCCCAATCGGAGCTCCCTCAAGGGAATGGCCACAGCAAAAGAGTCTCCGTAACCAGTGAACTCCAGTACTGCTTCTTAACCTTTAGTGCCTCACCCTCAATAGGCCACTGGTAGAGGACAACTAATGCAGTGTTTGCAGAGGTTCCTACCTAATGTTCATACTGACTACTGCTTTCAAATGCTCCTGCCTTATGTTCCTACCTCCTACCTCTACCTAATGTTTCTACCAAATGCTCCTGCCTGTATGCTCCTACCTACTTCTATCTGTTGCTCCTAAAAGTAAATAACCTAAAATTCTACTAAAACTTGTGAAACCTAATAACAATATGTATTATATCCTATTAATAAAATTCACATTTTTATCCTTTATCTGTAAACAAACAAGCTAGTGCATATCTGTAGATGAGCACAGCAGTCTGCTGAAAGACTGCCATAAAGCCTTTTTTCAACAGACATATATATATATATATATATATATATATATATATATATATATATATATATATATATATATATATATATATATATATATATATATATATATATATATATATATATATATATATATGGGTTTTCAGAAAAGAAGAGTGAATGTTGGGGTGAAGAGGGTGGTGAGAGTAAGTGAGCTTGGGAAGGAGACTTGTGTGAGGAAGTACCAGGAGAGACTGAGTACAGAATGGAAAAAGGTGAGAACAATGGAAGTAAGGGGAGGGGGGAGGAATTGGATGTATTTAGGGAATCAGTGATGGATTGCGCAAAAGATGCTTGTAGCATGAGAAGAGTGGGAGGTGGGTTGATTAGAAAGGGTAGTGAGTGGTGGGATGAAGTAAGAGTATTAGTGAAAGAGAAGAGAGAGGCATTTGGATTATTTTTGCAGGGAAAAAATGCAATTGAGTGGAAGATGTATAAAAGAAAGAGACAGGAGGTCAAGAGAAAGGTGCAGGAGGTGAAAAAAAGGGCAAATGAGAGTTGGGGTGAGAGAGTATCATTAAGTTTTAGGGAGAATAAAAAGATGTTCTGGAAGGAGATAAATAAAGTGCGTAAGACAAGGGAGCAAATGGGAACTTCAGTGAAGGGCGCAAATGGGGAGGTAATAACAAGTAGTGGTGATATGAGAAGGAGATGGAGTGAGTATTTTGAAGGTTGGTTGAATGTGTTTGATGATAGCGTGGCTGATATAGGGTGTTTTGGTCGAGGTGGTGTGGAAAGTGAGAGGGTTAGGGAAAATGATTTGGTAAACAGAGAAGAGGTAGTAAAAGCTTTGCGGAAGATGAAAACCGGCAAGGCAGCAGGTTTGGATGGTATTGCAGTGGAATTTATTAAAAAAGGGGGTGACTGTATTGTTGACTGGTTGGTAAGGTTATTTAATGTATGTATGACTCATGGTGAGGTGCCTGAGGATTGGCGGAATGCGTGCATAGTGCCATGGTACAAAGGCAAAGGGGATAAGAGTGAGTGCTCAAATTACAGAGGTATAAGTTTGTTGAGTATTCCTGGTAAATTATATGGGAGGGTATTGATTCAGAGGGTGAAGGCATGTACAGAGCATCAGATTGGAGAAGAGCAGTGTGGTTTCAGAAGTGGTAGAGGATGTGTGGATCAGGTGTTTGCTTTGAAGAATGTATGTGAGAAATACTTAGAAAAGCAAATGGATTTGTATGTAGCATTTATGGATCTGGAGAAGGCATATGATAGAGTTGATAGAGATGCTCTGTGGAAGGTATTAAGAATATATGGTGTGGGAGGCAAGTTGTTAGAAGCAGTGAAAAGTTTTTATCGAGGATGTAAGGCATGTGTACGTGTAGGAAGAGAGGAAAGTGATTGGTTCTCAGTGAATGTAGGTTTGCGGCAGGGGTGTTTGATGTCCCCATGGTTGTTTAATTTGTTTATGGATGGGGTTGTTAGGGAGGTGAATGCAAGAGTTTTGGTAAGAGGGGCAAGAATGAAGTCTGTTGGGGATGAGAGAGCTTGGGAAGTGAGTCAGTTGTTGTTCGCTGATGATACAGCGCTGGTGGCTGATTCATGTGAGAAACTGCAGAAGCTGGTGACTGAGTTTGGTAAAGTGTGTGAAAGAAGAAAGTTAAGAGTAAATGTGAATAAGAGCAATACCTACACAGCTTTCCATGGTTTACCCCAGACGCTTCACATGCCTTGATTCAATCCACTGACAGCACGTCAACCCGGTATACCACATCGCTCCAATTCACTCTATTCCTTGCCCTCCTTTCACCCTCCTGCATGTTCAGGCCCCGATCACTCAAAATCTTTTTCACTCCATCTTTCCACCTCCAATTTGGTCTCCCACTTCTCCTCGTTCCCTCCACCTCCGACACATATATCCTCTTGGTCAATCTTTCCTCACTCATTCTCTCCATGTGCCCAAACCATTTCAAAACACCCTCTTCTGCTCTCTCAACCACGCTCTTTTTATCTCCACACATCTCTCTTACCCTTACGTTACTTACTCGATCAAACCACCTCACACCACACATTTTCCTCAAACATCTCATTTCCAGCACATCCATCCTCCTGCGCACAACTCTATCCATAGCCCACGCCTCGCAACCATACAACATTGTTGGAACCACTATTCCTTCAAACATACCCATTTTTGCTTTACGAGATAATGTTCTCGACATCCACATATTCTTCAAGGCTCCCAGAATATTCGCCCCCTCCCCCACCCTATGATCCACTTCCGCTTCCATGGTTCCATCCGCTGCCAGATCCATTCCCAGATATCTAAAACACTTCACTTCCTCCAGTTTTTCTCCATTCAAATTCACCTCCCAATTGACTTGACCCTCAACCCTACTGTACCTAATAACCTTGCTCTTATTCACATTTACTCTTAACTTTCTTCTTTCACACACTTTACCAAACTCAGTCACCAGCTTCTGCAGTTTCTCACATGAATCAGCCACCAGCGCTGTATCATCAGCGAACAACAACTGACTCACTTCCCAAGCTCTCTCATCCCCAACAGACTTCATACTTGCCCCTCTTTCCAAAACTCTTGCATTCACCTCCCTAACAACCCCATCCATAAACAAATTAAACAACCATGGAGATATCACACACCCCTGCCGCAAACCTACATTCACTGAGAACCAATCACTTTCCTCTCTTCCTACACGTGCACATGCCTTACATCCTCGATAAGAACTTTTCACTGCTTCTAACAACTTGCCTCCCACACCAGATATTCTTAATACCTTCCACAGAGCATCTCTATCAACTCTATCATATGCCTTCTCCAGATCCATAAATGCTACATACAAATCCATTTGCTTTTCTAAGTATTTCTCACATACATTCTTCAAAGCAAACACCTGATCCACACATCCTCTACCACTTCTGAAACCACACTGCTCTTCCCCAATCTGATGCTCTGTACATGCCTTCACCCTCTCAATCAATACCCTCCCATATAATTTACCAGGAATACTCAACAAACTTATACCTCTGTAATTTGAGCACTCACTCTTATCCCCTTTGCCTTTGTACAATGGCACTATGCACGCATTCCGCCAATCCTCAGGCACCTCACCGTGAGTCATACATACATTAAATAACCTTACCAACCAGTCAACAATACAGTCACCCCCTTTTTTAATAGATTCCACTGCAATACCATCCAAACCTGCTGCCTTGCCGGCTTTCATCTTCCGCAAAGCTTTTACTACCTCTTCTCTGTTTACCAAATCATTTTCCCTAACCCTCTCACTTTGCACACCACCTCGACCAAAACACCCTATATCTGCCACTCTATCATCAAACACATTCAACAAACCTTCAAAATACTCACTCCATCTCTTTCTCACATCACCACTACTTGTTATCACCTCCCCATTTGCGCCCTTTACTGAAGTTCCCATTTGCTCCCTCGTCTTACGCACTATATATATATATATATATATATATATATATATATATATATATATATACATATATATATATATATATATATATATATATATATATATATATGTATATATATATATATATTTTTTTTTTTTTTTTTTGCTTTGTCGCTGTCTCCCGCGTTTGCGAGGTAGCGCAAGGAAACAGACGAAAGAAACGGCCCAACCCACCCCCATACACATGTATATACATACGTCTACACACGCAAATATACATACCTACACAGCTTTTCATGGTTTACCCCAGACGCTTCACATGCCCCGATTCAAGCCACTGACAGCACGTCAAACCCGGTATACCACATCGCTCCAATTCACTCTATTCCTTGCCCTCCTTTCACCCTCCTGCATGTTCAGGCCCCGATCACACAAAATCTTTTTCACTCCATCTTTCCACCTCCAATTTGGTCTCCCTCTTCTCCTCGTTCCCTCCACCTCCGACACATATATCCTCTTGGTCAATCTTTCCTCACTCATTGTCTCCATGTGCCCAAACCATTTCAAAACACCCTCTTCTGCTCTCTCAACCACGCTCTTTTTATTTCCACACATCTCTCTTACCCTTACGTTACTTACTCGATCAAACCACCTCACACCACACATTGTCCTCAAACATCTCATTTCCAGCACATCCATCCTCCTGCGCACAACTCTATCCATAGCGCACGCCTCGCAACCATACAACATTGTTGGAACCACTATTCCTTCAAACATACCCATTTTTGCTTTCCTAGATAATGTTCTCGACTTCCACACATTCTTCAAGGCTCCCAGAATTTTCGCCCCCTCCCCCACCCTATGATCCACTTCCGCTTCCATGGTTCCATCCGCTGCCAGATCCACTCCCAGATATCTAAAACACTTCACTTCCTCCAGTTTTTCTCCATTCAAACTCACCTCCCAATTGACTTGACCCTCAACCCTACTGTACCTAATAACCTTGCTGTTATTCACATTTACTCTTAACTTTCTTCTTTCACACACTTTACCAAACTCAGTCACCAGCTTCTGCAGTTTCTCACATGAATCAGCCACCAGCGCTGTATCATCAGCGAACAACAACTGACTCACTTCCCAAGCTCTCTCATCCCCAACAGACTTCATACTTGCCCCTCTTTCCAAAACTCTTGCATTCACCCCCCTAGCAACCCCATCCATAAACAAATTAAACAACCATGGAGACATAACACACCCCTGCCGCAAACCTGCATTCACTGAGAACCAATCACTTTCCTATCTTCCTGCACGTACACATGCCTTACATCCTCGATAAAAACTTTTTACTGCTTCTAACAACTTGCCTCCCACACCATATATTCTTAATGCCTTCCACAGAGCATCTCTATCAACTCTATCATATGCCATCTCCAGATCCATACATATCCAGGTAAACTCTGACTTCCAACCCAAATCCAGATACAGTGCAGTTGCTTTTAAGATAAGTTGCTGTAACATAAGCAAGTTGCTTAGAGTTACACAGAATCTATCAATCTATTATATCTTGATGTTTGTTGAGTAGTGATTTAAAACTTACTCTTCACAAAATTGGCTACCTAAACACTGTCTGAAGTGGAGATATTTGAATAGTTGATGCTTTTACAGCTATTTAAGTATGTTGAAACTGACTTTTATCTACAAAGTCTCTTAGAGATATCTGTCTATATGTCTGATGCCTGTTCTCTCAGAGAACTCCCATCAACGGGGTGGCCATGGCAAAAGAGTCCCCACTTATCCCTGCCCTTACATGCCTCCCTAACATCACCATTCCATGCATTCTTCCACTATTTCTCTCCCTTCAGTATTTTTCCACTCTATTCTCCCTGTCACAGGTGGTCTTCCTCTCACTCCCACCCCCTTAATTGTACTCTTACACAGTCTCCTTGTAAACTCCCATTCTTGCATTCTGCCCATATGCCAAAACCACCTCAAAATATTGTTTCACATACTCTACCACTCCACATTTCATTCCCTTTGCATTCCCCACCATACCACATCACTCATACACCTTGTTTATCTTTTTCTTAATTCCATTAAGTCATACCACAGTCTACTCGCAAACAGCTCATTTTCGCAGCCTGGATTCTTGACCTCTGTGACTTGTTCCGTGTCCATGTTTCTACTGCATAGGTAATACTTGGGAGGACTATGGTGTCCCTTAATCCTCTTTTCTTTTAGATACTTACACCTCTACCCTTTGTTATTGTATTAAGGGAACGAATGTCTCTTCTCCCCTGCACTGCTATCTCCCTCATCTCTTCAAACTTACCCAAGACAGCTCCTAAATATTTAAATTCTCTCACCATATCCAAAGCACAGATTAGTACACTTTCTTCTTTCATTCTATATGGTTTTACAAAATCTGTACTTTCACTGTAATTCTTTTCAAACATCATTCCTTTACTTTTACTCCCATTTACCTTCAACTTCCTATGCTTACACTCATCATAAAACACATTTACTGTCTTCTGCAACCCCTTTTCACTCTCGGCAAACAGTACAGTATCATCCGCAAACAGGCTTGCTACTAGCCACTATATCTCTGCCATACTCCGTCTCTGCACCCACTTTCCTTAGTTTTGCTTTCATCTCTCTTATCACTTCAACCATATATATACTGAAACATCACAGTGGTATCACACAGCCCTTTTGCTCCACTATTTCTACTCAGTATGATTTTGCTCCTCTATAAAAGTCTTTTACCTCACCCGACACTTGTCTCCCCTATCCCATATATCCTTAACACAACCCTTAAAGCTTTCCACTTGACTCTGTCATATGCTTTCTCCAGAGCCATAAAAGCTGCATACAGCTTATCATCTTTGGCTAAATACTTTTTCACAGTAATGTTTACCACATGAATCTGATCTATGTATCATCAATCTTTCCTAAAAACCCCTTGCTCCTCACTTATTCTACATTCAGTCCCTTCCATCACTCTATCAATCAACATTCTTGTAGACACTTTTCCTGGTATACTTAACAGACTTATTACCCTACAGTTGCTTCATATATTCTTAGCACCTTTTCCTTTGAATAAAGGAACAATAATGGCTTTTGCCTAATTCTCAGGCACATCTCCGTTTCCATGAGAAATTACTTATCAGTTGCATCATCTCTACCAGTTTCTCTTCTATACTACAGCATTTTAACTGTAATCCCATCCACTTCAGGTGCTTTCCGACCTTCAGCCTCATTATTGTCCTTACCTTCCTCTTTGCTATAAGCCCTTGTACTTATTTCCACTTCCTTCCATCCTCATTACCAATGCATGTAATAACTGCTACCTCTTCTTCTACCACATTCATCAGTTCTTCAAAATACACTTTCCATCTTCCTTTCACTTCCTCCTTTTGATTCAGTAACTCCCTTTCCTTACTTCTTACAATAACATTTCCACTCTTACATCCACCTCTTTCCTTTTTTCACCTCCTTCCAGTATAGTTTATTATTTTCCCAAATCTTTTCACTCAAATATCTTTCAAAATCTTCTACTCTTTCTTTGCTTTCCTCTATCAGCTTCTTAACATTCCACTTCCATCTAAGCTTTCAGTTACCTTCCTTTCATACTCCTCCTTGCATTCTTTCTGACTTATCTTCTTTCTTGCCAACACTTTTACCTCTCTATTCTTCCTTACACTATACCTCCACTTCTCCCTGATCCTCATCCCCACAAAAACTGCAAAATGGTTACAGTCTCTAAAGAATCCTATCACCACTCTATCATCGAGTTTCTCACTCTTTCATCCACCGCCATATAGACAATGAAAGTATTTTGCTCTTCTCTTCCATCATTTCTCATCTACGTGTATCTGTGGATCATCTTATGCTGAAAAAGGTGTTTGCAAGGAATAAACCACCCAGTACAAACATCCTTAAGATAACTCCCATTCTCATTTCCTCAAGGCACTCCCCATTTACCAACTATCTTGTCAATTTCATCACATCCCATTTTCACATTCATATCACCCATTACAACCACATTTCTCTCATTCTCAAAACCGTTTAATCACTCATGCAAATTTCTTCAGAATGCTTCATTTCATCTTTACCTCATACAGTCTTCATATTCACACATACCCATGCATACTTTACGATTCCAGTCTTTCCTTTCACCCACACTATTGTTGATCCATCCCATCCATGCTCTGTAACACCCTCACACATTCTTGGTGATAGCAGAATTGCACATCCTTCCTTCCCTATTCCCTGATAATTTTCATTAATTCCCATCCACACAACTTCTTCCATCATTTGGATTCATCATTCCCATTTTCACTCATGACACCCTGCCCAAGGATATGGGTTTCCTCAATCTCCAGAAGAATAACACTCATCCACCCAGAGCATTCAGTAATCTAATGGATTTTCATACTAGTTATAAACAACAGGAGAATGCATATATATGAACTGTCAATTTATCTCTGCAAGCTATTCATGTATAATATGTGGATATGCATCTACTTTTTTGTAAAAATAGGTTACTGCCACCAAACTCAGCATTTACTGGAACAGCTGTATTTCTATAGAGTATATATACTGTCAGAATATGGACGGTAATAATTGTTACATCACAAATGAAAATAGTGTCTGAAACAAGTAATGAACTATAATTAATGTTTCCTGATTTTTATACTATCGATACATGCCTTAGACTTCTACAACTTAAATCCCTGAAACTCCATCCCTTTCATGATGGCCAAATTACTGCATATTCAAGCTGAAACTCCTTCAGAAGAATTTGCTGATCAAATGAGCAATTTAGGCATGCTATCTACCTACATACCCATGTTGTTCTGTGGTACAACTTAACAACTTAATATGCAGAGTACATCTGTATCTAGGTCTAAAAATGAGTACGAAAACAGTGTGCATGAATGCATGAAAGATAATGAAGTAGAAATAAAAGAAACCATAAATGAAAGGTCAAGACTTTATTATGGCGGATAACCAACTACCTACACTCATGTATCCAAGATATGGTTGTACTTTGTGTAGTGAAGACAATTGAGAAACATCATAAGCCAATATTCCAGTTTCATGATAAGACAAGAAGTGAACCGGGCAGTATGATAGAGGTTGAATTGATGAAAACTACTATTGACGTTTGTGTAGATGAATTATACATTTCCCTTTTCAATAGCCAGAGGTTGAACCATTATGTGACATTCATTTTCATTTCATTTCCAGCTAGAAGTTTCAGATTTCTAAATAATTTCTTACATTTTTCATATTTTTTTTTCTTTTTTTATACTTTGTCGCTGTCTCCCGCGTTTGCGAGGTAGCGCAAGGAAACAGACGAAAGAAATGGCCCAACCCCCCCCCATACACATGTATATACATACGTCCACACACGCAAATATACATACCTACACAGCTTTCCATGGCTTACCCCAGACGCTTCACATGCCTTGATTCAATCCACTGACAGCACGTCAACCCCGGTATACCACATCGCTCCAATTCACTCTATTCCTTGCCCTCCTTTCACCCTCCTGCATGTTCAGGCCCCGATCACACAAAATCTTTTTCACTCCATCTTTCCACCTCCAATTTGGTCTCCCTCTTCTCCTTGCTCCCTCCACCTCCGACACATATATCCTCTCGGTCAATCTTTCCTCACTCATCCTCTCCATGTGCCCAAACAACTTCAAAACACCCTCTTCTGCTCTCTCAACCACGCTCTTTTTATTTCCACACATCTCTCTTACCCTTACGTTACTCACTCGATCAAACCACCTCACACCACACATTGTCCTCAAACATCTCATTTCCAGCACATCCATCCTCCTGCGCACAACTCTATCCATAGCCCACGCCTCGCAACCATACAACATTGTTGGAACCACTATTCCTTCAAACATACTCATTTTTGCTTTCCGAGATAATGTTCTCGACTTCCACACATTCTTCAAGGCCCCCAGAATTTTCGCCCCCTCCCCCACCCTATGATCCACTTCCGCTTCCATGGTTCCATCCGCTGCCAGATCCACTCCCAGATATCTAAAACACTTCACTTCCTCCAGTTTTTCTCCATTGAAACTCACCTCCCAATTGACTTGACCCTCAACTCTACTGTACCTAATAACCTTGCTCTTATTCACATTTACTCTTAACTTTCTTCTTCCACACACTTTACCAAACTCAGTCACCAGCTTCTGCAGTTTCTCACATGAATCAGCCACCAGCGCTGTATCATCAGCGAACAACAACTGACTCACTTCCCAAGCTCTCTCATCCCCAACAGACTTCATTCTTGCCCCTCTTTCCAAAACTCTTGCATTTACCTCCCTAACAACCCCATCCATATATATATATTTTTCATATATATATATATATATATATATATATATATATATATATATATATATATATATATATATATATATCCCTGGGGATAGGGGAGAAAGAATACTTCCCACACATTCCTCACGTGTCGTAGAAGCCGACTACAGGAGACGGGTGCGGGGGGCCAGAAATCCTCCCCTCCTTGTATTTTAACTTCCTAAAATGGGAAAAAGAAGAAGGAGTCACGCGGGGAGTGCTCATCCTCCTCGTAGGCTCAGATTGGGATGTCTAAATGTGTGTGAATGTAACCAAGATGTGAAAAAAGGAGAGATAGGTAGTATGTTTGAGGAAAGGAACCTGGATGTTTTGGCTCTGAGTGAAACGAAGCTAAAGGGTAAATGGAAGAGTGGTTTGGGAATGTCTTGGGAGTAAAGTCAGGGGTTAGTGAGAAGACAAGAGCAAGGGAAGGAGTAGCACTACTCCTGAAAGAGTTGTGGGAGTATGTGAGAGAATGTAAGAAAGTAAATTCTAGATTAATATGGGTAAAACTGAAAGTTGATGAAGAGAGATAGGTGATTATTGGTGCTTATGCACCTGGGCATGAGAAGAAAGATCATGAGAGGCAAGTGTCTAGGGAGCAGTTGAATGAGTGTGTTAGTGGTTTTGATGCACAAGACCGGGTTATAGTGATGGGTGATTTGAATGCAAAGGTGAGGAATGTGGCAGTTGAGGGAATAATTGGTATACATGGGGTGTTCAGTGTTGTAAATGGAAATGGTGAAGAGCTTGTAGATTTATGTGCTGAAAAAGGACTGGTGATTGGGAATACCTGTTTTAAAAAGCGAGATATACATAAGTATACGTATGTAAGTACGAAAGATGGCCAGAGAGCGTTATTGGATTATGTATTAATTGACAGGCGCGCGGAAAAGAGACTTTTGGATGTTAATGTGCTGAGAGGTGCAACTGGAGAGATGTCTGATCATTATCTTGTGGAGGCGAAGGTGAAGATTTGTATGGGTTTTCAGAAAAGAAGAGAGAATGTTGCGGTGAAGATGGTGATGAGGGTAAGTGACCTTGGGAAGGAGACTTGTGTGAGGAAGTACCAGGAGAGACTGAGTACAGAATTGAATAAGGTGAGAACATAGGAGGTAAGGGGAGTGGGGGAAGAATAGGATATATTTAGGGAAGCAGTGATGGCTTGCGCAAAAGATACTTGATGCATGAGAAGCGTGGAAGGTGGGTTGATTAGAAAGGGTAGTGAGTGGTGGGATGAAGAAGTAAGATTAGTAGTGAAAGAGAAGAGAGAGTCATTTGGACGATTTTTGCAGGGAAAAAATGCAAATGAGTGGGATATGTATAAAAGAAGGAGACAGGAGGTCAAGAGAAAGTTGCAAGAGGTGAAAAAGAGGGCAAATGAGAGTTAGGGTGAGAGAGTACCATTAAATTTTAGGGAGAATAAAAAGATGTTCTGAAAGGAGGTAAATAAAGTGCGTAAGACAAGGGAGCAAATGGGAACTTCAGTGAAGGGGGCTAATGGGGAGGTGATAACAAGTAGTGGTGATGTGAGAAGGAGATAGAGTGAGTATTTTGAAGGTTTGTTGAATGTGTTTGATGATAGAGTGGCAGATATAGGGTGTTTTGGTCGAGGTGGTGTGGAAAGTGAGAGGGTTAGGGAAAATGATTTGGTAAACAGAGAAGAGATAGTAAAAGCTTTGCGGAAGATGAAAGCAGGAAAGGCAGCAGGTTTGGATGGTATTGCAGTGGAATTTGTTAAAAAAAAGGGGGTGACTGTATTGTTGACTGGTTGGTAAGGTTATTTATTGTATGTATGATTCATGGTGAGGTGTCTGAGGATTGGTGGAATGCGTGCATACTGCCATTGTACAAAGGCAAAGGGGATAAGAGTGAGTGCTCAAATTACAGAGGTATAAGTTTGTTGAGTATTCCTGGTAAATTATGTGGGAGGGTAATGATTGAGAGGGTGAAGGCATGTACAGAGCATCAGATTGGGGAAGAGCAGTGTGGTTTCAGAAGTGGTAGAGGGTGTGTGGATCAGGTGTTTGCTTTGAAGAATGTATGTGAGGAATCCTTAGAAAAGGAAATGGATTTGTATGTAGCATTTATGGATCTGGAGAGGGCATATGATAGAGGTGATTGTGATGCTCTGTGAAAGGTACTAAGAATATATGGTGTGGGAGGAAAGTTGTTAGAAAAGTTTTTATCGAGGATATAAGGCATGTGTACGTGTAGGAAGAGAGGAAAGTGATTGGTTCACAGTGAATGTAGGTTTGCGGCAGAGGGTGTGTGATGTCTCCATAGTTGTTAAATTTCTTTATGGATGGGGTTGTTAGGGAGGTGAATGCAAGAGTTTTGGAAAGAGGGGCAAGTATGAAGTCTGTTGGAGATGAGAGAGCTTGGGAAGTGAGTCAGTTGTTGTTCGCTGATGATACAACACTGGTGGCTGATTCATGTGAGAAACTGCAGAAGCTGGTGACTGAGTTTGGTAAAGTGTGTGAAAGAAGAAAGTTAAGGGTAAATGTGAATAAGAGCAAGGTTATTAGGTATAGTAGGGTTGAGGGTCAAGTCAATTGGGAGGTAAGTTTGAATGGAGAAAAGCTGGAGGAAGTAAAGTGTTTTAGATATATGGGAATGGATCTAGCAGCGGATGGAACCATGGAAGCGGAAGTGAATCATAGGGTGGTGGAGGGGGCGAAAATCCTGGGAGCCTTTAAGAATGTGTGGAAGTCGAGAACAGTATCTCCGAAAGGTAAAATAGCTATGTTTGAAGGAATAGTGGTTCCAACAATGTTGTATGGTTGCGAGGCGTGGGCTATGGATAGAGTTGTGCGCAGGAGGGTAGATGTGCTGGAAATGTGATGTTTGAGGACAATATGTGGTGTAAGGTGGTTTGATCGAGTAAGTAATGTAAGTGTGAGAGAGATGTGTGGAAATAAAAGGAGCGTGGTTGAGAGAGCAGAAGAGGGTGTTTTGAAATGGTTTCGGCACATGGAGAGAATGAGTGAGGAAAGATTGACCAAGGGGATATATATTTCGGAGGTGGAGGGAACGAGGAGAAGTGTGAGACCAAATTGGAGGTGGAAAGATGGAGTGAAAAAGATTTTGAGTGATCGGGGCCTGAACATGCAGGAGAGTGAAAGGCGGGCAAGGAATAGAGTGAATTGGATCGATGTGGTATACCCGGGTCGACGTGCTGTTAGTGGATTGAATCAGGGCATGTGAAGCGTCTGGGGTAAACCATGGAACGTTCTGTGGGGCCTGAATGTGGAAAGGGAGCTGTGGTTTTGGGAATTATTGCATGACAGCTAGAGACTGAATATGAACGAATGGGTCCTTTGTTGTCTTTCCCTGGCGCTACCTCAGACACATGAGGGGGGAGGGGGACGTTATTCCATGTGTGGCGAGGTGGCGATGGTAATGAATATAGTCAGACAGTGTGAATTGTGTGCAAATGTATATATGTATGTGTGTGTGTGTTTATATATATGTGTACATATGTGTATATACATGTGTATTGGGGTGGGTTAGGCCATTTCTTTCGTCTGTTTCCTTGTGCTACCTCGCAAACGCGAGTGACAGCGACAAAGCAAAATAAAAAAAAAGAATACTAATTATATATATATATTTATATACATATATATATGTGTATATATATATATATATATATTTATATACATATATATATGTGTATATATATATATATATATATATATATATATATATATATATATATATATATATATATATATATATATATATATATATATATATATATATATATATATATATATATATATATATATATATATATATATATATATATATATATATATATATATATATATATATATATATATATATACATATACATATATATAAATATATATATATATATATATATATATATATATATATATATATATATATATATATATATATATATATATATATATTTTTTTTTTTTTTTTATACTTTGTCGCTGTCTCCCGCGTTTGCGAGGTAGCGCAAGGAAACAGACGAAAGAAATGGCCCAACCCCCCCCCCCCATACACATGTACATACACACGTCCACACACGCAAATATACATACCTACACAGCTTTCCATGGTTTACCCCAGACGCTTCACATGCCTTGCTTCAATCCACTGACAGCACGTCAACCCCTGTATACCACATGACTCCAATTCACTCTATTTCTTGCCCTCCTTTCACCCTCCTGCATGTTCAGGCCCCGATCACACAAAATCTTTTTCACTCCATCTTTCCACCTCCAATTTGGTCTCCCTCTTCTCCTCGTTCCCTCCACCTCCGACACATATATCCTCTTGGTCAATCTCTCCTCACTCATTCTCTCCATGTGCCCAAACCATTTCAAAACACCCTCTTCTGCTCTCTCAACCACGCTCTTTTTATTTCCACACATCTCTCTTACCCTTACGTTACTTACTCGATCAAACCACCTCACACCACACATTGTCCTCAAACATCTCATTTCCAGCACATCCATCCTCCTGCGCACATCTCTATCCATAGCCCACGCCTCGCAACCATACAGCATTGTTGGAACCACTATTCCCTCAAACATACCCATTTTTGCTTTCCGAGATAATGTTCTCGACTTCCACACATTTTTCAAGGCTCCCAAAATTTTCGCCCCCTCCCCCACCCTATGATCCACTTCCGCTTCCATGGTTCCATCCGCTGACAGATCCACTCCCAGATATCTAAAACACTTCACTTCCTCCAGTTTTTCTCCATTCAAACTCACCTCCCAATTGACTTGACCCTCACCCCTACTGTACCTAATAACCTTGCTCTTATTCACATTTACTCTCAACTTTCTTCTTCCACACACTTTACCAAACTCAGTCACCAGCTTCTGCAGTTTCTCGCATGAATCAGCCACCAGCGCTGTATCATCAGCGAACAACAATTGACTCACTTCCCAAGCTCTCTCATCCCCAACAGACTTCATACTTGCCCCTCTTTCCAGGACTCTTGCATTTACCTCCTTTACAACCCCATCCATAAACAAATTAAACAACCATGGAGACATCACACACCCCTGCCGCAAACCTACATTCACTGAGAACCAATCACTTTCCTCTCTTCCTACACGTACACATGCCTTACATCCTCGATAAAAACTTTTCACTGCTTCTAACAACTTGCCTCCCACACCATATATTCTTAATACCCTCCACAGAGCATCTCTATCAACTCTATCATATGCCTTCTCCAGATCCATAAATGCTACATACAAATCCATTTGCTTTTCTAAGTATTTCTCACATACATTCTTCAAAGCAAACACCTGATCCACACATCCTCTACCACTTCTGAAACCGCACTGCTCTTCCCCAATCTGATGCTCTGTACATGCCTTCACCCTCTCAATCAATACCCTCCCATATAATTTACCAGGAATACTCAACAAACTTATACCTCTGTAATTTGAGCACTCACTCTTATCCCCTTTGCCTTTGTACAATGGCACTATGCACGCATTCCGCCACTCCTCAGGCACCTCACCATGAGTCATACATACATTAAATAACCTTACCAACCAGTCAACAATACAGTCACCCCCTTTCTTAATAAATTCCACTGCAATACCATCCAAACCTGCTGCCTTGCCGGCTTTCATCTTCCGCAAAGCTTTTACTACCTCTTCTCTGTTTACCAAATCATTTTCCCTAACCCTCTCACTTTGCACACCACCTCGACCAAAACACCCTATATCTGCCACTCTGTCATCAGACACATTCAACAAACCTTCAAAATACTCATTCCATCTCCTTCTCACATCACCGCTACTTGTTATCACCTCCCCATTTACGCCCTTCACTGAAGTTCCCATTTGCTCCCTTGTCTTACGCACCCTATTTACCTCCTTCCAGAACATCTTTTTATTCTCCCTAAAATTTACTGATAGTCTCTCACCCCAACTCTCATTTGCCCTTTTTTTCACCTCTTGCACCTTTCTCTTGACCTCCTGTCTCTTTCTTTTATACTTCTCCCACTCAATTGCATTTTTTCCCTGCAAAAATCGTCCAAATGCCTCTCTCTTCTCTTTCACTAATACTCTTACTTCTTCATCCCACCACTCACTACCCTTTCTAAACAGCCCACCTCCCACTCTTCTCATGCCACAAGCATCTTTTGCGCAATCCATCACTGATTCCCTAAATACATCCCATTCCTCCCCGACTCCCCTTACTTCCATTGTTCTCACCTTTTTCCATTCTGTACACAGTCTCTCCTGGTACTTCCCCACACAGGTCTCCTTCCCAAGCTCACTTACTCTCACCACCTTCTTCACCCCAACATTCACTCCTCTTTTCTGAAAACCCATACTAATCTTCACCTTAGCCTCCACAAGATAATGATCAGACATCCCTCCAGTTGCACCTCTCAGCACATTAACATCCAAAAGTCTCTCTTTCGCACGCCTGTCAATTAACACGTAATCCAATAACGCTCTCTGGCCATCTCTCCTACTTACATAAGTATACTTATGTATATCTCGCTTTTTAAACCAGGTATTCCCAATCATCAGTCCTTTTTCAGCACATAAATCTACAAGCTCTTCACCATTTCCATTTACAACACTGAACACCCCATGCATACCAATTTTTCCCTCAACTGCCACATTACTCACCTTTGCATTCAAATCACCCATCACTATAACCCGGTCTCGTGCATCAAAACCGCTAACACACTCATTTAGCTGCTCCCAAAACACTTGCCTCTCATGATCTTTCTTCTCATGCCCAGGTGCATATGCACCAATAATCACCCACCTCTCTCCATCAACTTTCAATTTTACCCATATTAATCGAGAATTTACTTTCTTACATTCTATCACATACTCCCACAACTCCTGTTTCAGGAGTATTGCTACTCCTTCCCTTGCTCTTGTCCTCTCACTAACCCCTGACTTCACTCCCCAGACATTTCCAAACCACTCTTCCCCTTTACCCTTGAGCTTCGTTTCACTCAGAGCCAAAACATCCAGGTTCCTTTCCTCAAACATACTACCTATCTCTCCTTTTTTCACATCTTGGTTACATCCACACACATTTAGGCACCCCACTCTGAGCCTTCGAGGAGGATGATCACTCCCCGCGTGACTCCTTCTTCTGTTTCCCATTTTAGAAAGTTAATACAAGGAGGGGAGGATTTCCGGCCCCCCGCTCCCGTCCCCTCTAGTCGCTTTCTACGACACGCGAGGAATACGTGGGAAGTATTCTTTCACCCCTATCCCCAGGGATAATATACATATATATATACATATACACACACACACACACACACACACACACATATGCACATACACACACACACACACACATACATATATATACATATGAAAAATGTAAGAACAATTTAGAAACAAACTTTTAGCTTGAAATGAATGAAAAAAAAAAAAAAAAATATATATATATATATATATATATATATATATATATATATATATATATATATATATATATATATATATATATAGTCAGTTGTTGTTCGCTGATGATACAGCGCTGGTGGCTGATTCATGTGAGAAACTGCAGAAGCTGGTGACTGAGTTTGGAAAAGTGTGTGAAAGAAGAAAGTTAAAAGTAAATGTGAATAAGAGCAAGGTTATTAGGTACAGTAGGGTTGAGGGTCAAGTCAATTGGGAGGTGAGTTTGAATGGAGAAAAACTGGAGGAAGTGAAGTGTTTTACATATCTGGGAGTGGATCTGGCAGCGGATGGAACCATGGAAGCGGACGTGGATCATAGGGTGGGGGAGGGGGCGAAAATCCTGGGGGCCTTGAAGAATGTGTGGAAGTCGAGAACATTATCTCGGAAAGCAAAAATGGGTATGTTTGAAGGAATAGTGGTTCCAACAATGTTGTATGGTTGCGAGGCGTGGGCTATGGATAGAGTTGTGCGCAGGAGGATGGATGTGCTGGAAATGAGATGTTTGAGGACAATGTGTGGTGTGAGGTGGTTTGAACGAGTGAGTAACGTAAGGGTAAGAGAGATGTGTGGAAATAAAAAGAGCGTGGTTGAGAGAGCAGAAGAGGGTGTTTTGAAGTGGTTTGGGCACATGGAGAAGATGAGTGAGGAAAGATTGACCAAGAGTATATATGTGTCGGAGGTGGAGGGAACAAGGAGAAGAGGTAGACCATATTGGAGGTGGAAAGATGGAGTGAAAAAGATTTTGTGTGATCGGGGCCTGAACATGCAGGAGGGTGAAAGGAGGGCAAGGAATAGAGTGAATTGGAGCGATGTGGTATACCGGGGTTGACGTGCTGTCAGTGGATTGAAGCAGGGCATGTGAAGAGTCTGGGGTAAACCATGGAAAGCTGTGTAGGTATGTATATTTGCGTGTGTGGCCGTATGTATATACATGTGTATGGGGGGGGGGGGTGGGCCATTTCTTTCGTCTGGTTCCTTGCGCTACCTCGCAAACGCGGGAGACAGCGACAAAGTATAATGAAAAAAAAATAATAATAATATATATATATATATATATATATATATATATATATATATATATATATATATATATATATATATATATATATATATATATATATATATAAATATATATATATATATATATATATATATATATATATATATATATATATATATATATATATATATATATATATATATATATATATATATATATATATATATATATATATATAAATATATATATATAAAACTTTTCACTGCCTCTAACAACTTGCCTCCCACACCATATATTCTTAATACCTTCCACAGAGCATCTCTATCAACTCTATCGAGGATGTAAGGCATGTGTACGTGTAGGAAGAGAGGAAAGTGATTGGTTCTCAGTGAATGAAGGTTTACGGTAGGGGTGGGTGATGTCGCCATGATTGTTTAATTCTGTTTATAGATGCGGTTGTTAGGGAGGTGAATGCAATAGTTTTGGAAAGAGGGTCAAGTATGAAGTCTGTTGGGGATGAGAGAGCTTGGGAAGTGAGTCAGTTGTTGTTCGCTGATGATACAGCGCTGGTGGATTATTCATGTGAGAAACTGCAGTAGCTGGAGACTGAGTTTGGTAAAGTGTGTGAAAGAAGAAAGTCAAGAGTCAATGTGAATAAGAGCAAGGTTATTAGGTACAGTAGGGTTGGGGGTCAAGTCAATTGGGAGGTAAGTTGGAATGAAGAAATACTGGAGGAAGTAAAGTGTTTTAGATATCTGGGAGTGGATCTGGCAGCGGATGGAACCATGGAAGCGGAAGTGGATCATAGGGTGGGTGAGGGGCGAAAATTCTGGGAGCTTTGAAGAATGTGTGGAAGTCGAGAACATTATCTCGGAAATCAAAAATGGATATGTTTGAAGGAATAGTGGTTCCAACAATGTTGTATGGTTGCGAGGCGTGGGCTATGGATAGAGTTGTGCGCAGGAGGATGGATGTGCTGGAAATGAGATGTTTGACGACAATGTGTGGTGTGAGGTGGTTTGATCGAGTAAGTAACGCAAGGGTAAGAGAGATGAGTGGAAATAAAAAGAGCGTGGTTGAGAGAGCAGAAGAGGGTGTTTTGAAATGGTTTGGGCACATGGAGAGAATGAGTGAGGAAAGGTTAACCAAGAGGATATATGTGTCGGAGGTGGAGGGAACGAGGAGAAGTGGGAGACCAAATTGGAGGTGGAAAGATGGAGTGAAAAAGATTTTGTGTGATCGGGGCCTGAACATGCAGGAGGGTGAAAGGAGGGCAAGGAATAGAGTGAATTGGATCGATGTGGTATACCGGAGTTGACGTGCTGTCAGTGGATTGAATCAGGGCATGTGAAGCGTCTGGGGTAAACCATGGAAAGCTGTGTAGGTATGTATATTTTGCGTGTGTGGACGTAGGTATATACATGTGTATTGGTGGTGGGTTGGGCCATTTCTTTGTCTGTTTCCTTGCGCTATCTCGCAAACGCGGGAGACAGCGACAAAGCAAAAAAAAAAAAAATATATGAAATGTATAAAAGAAAGAGACAGGAGGTCAAGAGAAAGGTGCAAGAGGTGAAAAAAAGGGCAAATGAGAGTTGGGGTGAGAGAGTATCATTAAATTTTAGGGAGAATAAAAAGATGTTCTGGAAAGAGGTAAATAAAGTGCGTAAGACAAGGGAGCAAATGGGAACTTCAGTGAAGGGCTCAAATGGGGAGGTGATAACAAGTAGTGGTGATGTGAGAAGGAGATGGAGTGAGTATTTTGAAGTTTTGCTGAATGTGTTTGATGATAGAGTGGCAGATATAGGGTGTTTTGGTCGAGGTGGCGTGCAAAGTGAGAGGGTTAGGGAAAATGATTTGGTAAACAGAGAAGAGGTAGTGAAAGCTTTGCGGAAGATGAAAGCCGGCAAGGCAGCAGGTTTGGATGGTATTGCAGTGGAATTTATTAAAAAAGGGGGTGACTGTATTGTTGACTGGTTGGTAAGGTTATTTAATGTATGCATGACTCATGTTGAGGTGCCTGAGGATTGGCGGAATGTGTGCATAGTGCCATTGTACAAAGGCAAAGGGGATAAGAGTGAGTGCTCAAATTACAGAGGTATAAGTTTGTTGAGTATTCCTGGTAAATTATATGGGAGGGTATTGATTGAGAGGGTGAAGGCATGTACCGAGCATCAGATTGGGGAAGAGCAGTGTGGTTTCAGAAGTGGTAGAGGATGTGTGGATCAGGTGTTTGCTTTGAAGAATGTATGTGAGAAATACTTAGAAAAGCAAATGAATTTGTATATAGCATTTATGGATCTGGAGAAGGCATATGATAGAGTTGATAGAGATGCTCTGTGGAAGGTATTAAGAATATATGGTGTGGGAGGAAAGTTGTTAGAAGCAGTGAAAAGTTTTTATCGAGGATGTAAGGTATGTGTACGTGTAGGAAGAGGGGAAAGTGATTGGTTCTCAGTGAATGAAGGTTTGCGGCAGGGGTGTGTGATGTCTCCATGGTTGTTTAATTTGTTTATGGATGGGGTTGTTAGGGAGGTAAATGCAAGAGTTTTGGAAAGAGGGGCAAGTATGAAGTCTGTTGGGGATGAGAGAGCTTGGGAAGTGAGTCAGTTGTTGTTCGCTGATGATACAGCGCTGGTGGCTGATTCATGTGAGAAACTGCAGAAACTGGTGACTGAGTTTGGTAAAGTGTGTGGAAGAAGAAAGTTAAGAGTAAATGTGAATAAGAGCAAGGTTATTAGGTACAGTAGGGTTGAGGGTCAAGTCAATTGGGAGGTGAGTTTGAATGGAGAAAAACTGGAGGAAGTGAAGTGTTTTAGATATCTGGGAGTGGATCTGGCAGCGGATGGAACCATGGAAGCGGAAGTGGATCATAGGGTGGGGGAGGGGGCGAAAATTCTGGGGGCCTTGAAGAATGCGTGGAAGTCGAGAACATTATCTCGGAAAGCAAAAATGGGTATGTTTGAAGGAATAGTGGTTCCAACAATGTTGTATGGTTGCGAGGCGTGGGCTATGGATAGAGTTGTGCGTAGGAGGATGGATGTGCTGGAAATGAGATGTTTGAGAACAATGTGTGGTGTGAGGTGGTTTGATCGAGTGAGTAACTTTCGGGTAAGAGAGATGTGTGGAAATAAAAAGAGCGTGGTTGAGAGAGCAGAAGAGGGTGTTTTGAAGTGGTTTGGGCACATGGAGAGGATGAGTGAGGAAAGATTGACCAAGAGGATATATGTGTCGGAGGTGGAGGGAACAAGGAGAAGAGGGAGACCAAATTGGAGGTGGAAAGATGGAGTGAAAAAGATTTTGTGTGATCGGGGCCTGAACATGCAGGAGGGTGATAGGAGGGCAAGGAATAGAGTGAATTGGAGCGATGTGGTATACCGGGGTTGACGTGCTGTCAGTGGATTGAATCAAGGCATGTGAAGCGTCTGGGGTAAACCATGGAAAGCTGTGTAGGTATGTATATTTGGCTGTGTGGACGTATGTATATACATGTGTATGGGGGGGGGGGGTTGGGCCATTTCTTTTGTCTGTTTCCTTGCGCTACCTCGCAAACGCGGGAGACAGCGACAAAGAATAATAAAAAAAAATAATATATATATATATATATATATATATATATATATATATATATATATATATATATATATATATATATATATATATATATATATATATATATATATATATATATATATATATGTGGGGATAGGGGAGAAAGAATACTTACCACGTATTACCTTTGTGTCGTAGAAGGCGACTAAATGGGGAGGGAGCGGGATGCTGGAAATCCTCCACTCCTTTTTTTTTTTTTCAATTTTCCTAAAGGAGGAACAGAGAAGGAGGCCAGGTGAGGATATTCCCTCAGAGGCCCAATCATCTGTTTTTAACGATGCCTTACTAACGCGGGAAATAGCAAATAGTTTGAAAGAAAGAAAGAAATATATATATATATATATATATATATATATATATATATATATATATATATATATATAACATACAAAGCTCCAACAGCCAGGATCGAACCTGGGACCCCTTCTGCAAGAGGCAGGCGTGCTACCCGCTAGGCTAAGAGACTGTATAATAGGAAACAACTATTCGAAATACTAAGTACTCGAATACCCTTCGTCTCACAACGGTGAGCAACGGGGTCTATCGGTTGTTTCCGAACAGAACACATAGCCAGCTGATAGCGTTTTAACGAATCTGACTGTACAACGAGGAGTTATATGAATGCGAATAAAGTGTATATGAACGCGCACCTTCATAGAACATACAAAGTTCCAACAGCCAGGATCGAACCTGGGACCCCTTGTGCAAGAGGCAGGCATGCTAACCGCTAGGCTAAGGGACTGTATAATAGGAAACAACTATTCGAAATATTAAGTACTCGAATACCCTTCGTCTCACAATGGTGAGCAACGGGGTCTATCTGTTGTTTCCGAACAGAACACATAGCCAGCTGATAGCGTTTTACCGAACCTGACTGTAGAAAGAGGAGTTACATGAATACGAATAAAGTGTATATGAACGCGCACCTTCATAGAACATACAAAGCTCCAACATCCAGGATCGAACCTGGGACCCCTTGTGCAAGAGGCAGGCATGCTAACCGCTAGGCTAAGGGACTGTATAATAGGAAACAACTATTCGAAATACTAAGTACTCGAATACCCTTCGTCTCACAATGGTGAGCAACGGGGTCTATCGGTTGTTTCCGAACAGAACACATAGCCAGCTGATAGCGTTTTACCGAACCTGACTGTACAAAGTGGAGTTATATGAATACGAATAAAGTGTATATGAACGCGCACCTTCATAGAACATACAAAGCTACAACAGCCAGGATCGAACCTGGTACATCTTGTGCAAGAGGCAGGCATGCTAACAGCTAGGCTAAGGGACTGTATAATAGGAAACAACTATTCGAAATACTAAGTACTCGAATACCCTTCGTCTCACAATGGTGAGCAACGGGGTCTATCGGTTGTTTCCGAACAGAACACATAGCCAGCTGATAGCGTTTTACCGAACCTGACTGTACAGCGAGGAGTTATATGAATACGAATAAAGTGTAAATGAACGCGCATCTTCATAGAACATACAAAGCTCCAACAGCCAGGATCGAACCTGGGACCCCTTGTGCAAGAGGCAGGCATGCTAACCGCTAGGCTAAGGGACTGTATAATAGGAAAGAACTATTCGAAATACTAAGTACTCGAATACCCTTCGTCTCACAATGGTGAGCAACGGAGTCTATCGGTTGTTTCCGAAGAGAACACATAGGCAGCTGATAGCGTTTTAACGAACCTGACTGTACAACGAGGAGTTATATGAATACGAATAAAGTGTATATGAACGCGCACCTTCATAGAACATACAAAGCTCCAACAGCCAGGATCGAGCCTGGGACCCCTTGTGCAAGAGGCAGGCATGCTAACCGCTAGGCTAAGGGACTGTATAATAGGAAACAACTATTCGAAATACTAAATACTCGAATACCCTTCGTCTCATAATAGTGAGCAACGGGGTCTATCGGTTGTTTTCGAACGTAACACATAGCCAGCTGATAGCGTTTTACCGAACCTGACTGTAGAGCGAGGAGTTATATGAATACGAATAAAGTGTATATGAACGCGCACCTTCATAGAACATACAAAGCTCCAACAGCCAGGATCGAACCTGTGACCCCTTGTGCAAGAGGCAGGCATGCTAACCGCTAGGCTAAGTGACTGCATAATAGGAAACAACTATTCGAAATACTAAGTACTCGAATACCCTTCGTCTCACAATGGTGAGCAACGGTGTCTATCGGTTGTTTCCGAACAGAACACATAGCCAGCTGATAGCGTTTTACCGAACCTGACTATACAGCGGGGAGTTATATGAATACGAATAAAGTGTATATGAACGCGCACCTTCATAGAACATACAAAGCTCCAACATCCAGGATCGAACCTAGGACCCCTTGTGCAAGAGGCAGGAATGCTAACCGCTAGGCTAAGGGACTGTATAATAGGAAATAACTATTCGAAATACTAAGTACTCGATTACCCTTCGTCTCACAATGGTGAGCAACGGGGTCTATCGGTTGTTTCCGAACAGAACACCTAGCTAGCTGATAGCATTTTAACGAACCTGACTGTACAACGAGGAGTTATATGAATACGAATAAAGTGTATATGAACGCGCAACTTCATAGAACATACAAAGCTCCAACAGCCAGGATCGAACCTGGGACCCCTTGTGCAAGAGGCAGGCATGCTAACCGCTAGGCTAAGGGACTGTATAATAGGAAACAACTATTCGAAATACTAAGTAATCGAATACCCTTCGTCTGACATTGGTGAGCAACGGGGTCTATCGGTTGTTTCCGAACAGAACACATAGCCAGCTGATAGCGTTTTAACGAACCTGACTGTACAACGAGGAGTTATATGAATACGAATAAAGTGTATATGAACGCGCACCTTCATAGAACTTACAAACCTCCAACAGCCAGGATCGAACCTGGGACCCCTTGTGCAAGAGGCAGGCATGCTAACCGCTAGGCTAAGGGACTGTATAATAGGAAACAACTATTCGAAATACTAAGTACTCGAATACCCTTCGTCTCACAATGGTGAGCAACTGCGTCTATCGGTTGTTTCCGAACAGAACATATAGCCAGCTGATAGCGTTTTACCGAACCTGACTGTACAACAAGGAGTTATATGAATACGAATAAAGTGTATATGAACGCGCACCTTCATAGAACATACAAAGCTCCAACAGCCAGGATCGAACCTGGGACCCCTTGTGCAAGAGGCAGGCATGCTAACCGCTAGGCTAAGGGACTGTATAATAGGAAACAACTATTCGAAATACTAAGTACTCGAATACCCTTCGTCTCACAATGGTGAGCAACGGGGTCTATCGGTTGTTTCCGAACAGAACACATAGCCAGCTGAAACTATTCGAAATACTAAGTACTCGATACCCTTCGTCTCACAATGGTTGAGCAACGGGGGTTATCGGTTGTTCTGAACACGAACACATAGCCAGCCTGATAGCGTTTTATCCGAACCTGACTGTACAACGAGAGTTATATGAATACGATAAAGTGTATATGAAAACGGCACCTTCATAGAACTATTACAAAGCCCAACAGCCAGGATCGAACCAGGAACCCATGGTGCAGAGGCAAAAGCATGCTAACCGCTAGGCTTTAGGGACTGTATAATAGGAAACAACTATTCGAAATACTAAGTACTCGAATACCGTCGTCTCCAATGTTGACCAACGGTGTCTATCGGTTGTTTCCGAAGACAGAAACACATAGCCAGCTGATAGCGTTTTACCGACCTGATTTAACATCGAGAAGTTATATGAATACGAATAAAGTGTATATGAAAACGGCACCTTCATAGAACATTTACAAAGCTCCAACAGCAAAGGATCCGATCCTGGGGATCCCTTGTGCAAGAGGGCAGGCATGCTAACCGCTAGGCTAAGGGACTGTATAATAGGAAAAAAACTATTCGAAATACTATAGTACTCAAATACCCTTCGTCTCACAATGGTGGAGCAACTGGGTCTATCGGTGTTTCCGAACAGCACACATAGGCAGCTGATAGCATTTCTAACGGAACATGATGTAAAACGAGGATTTTATTGAAATACGAATAAGTGTATTTGAACGCGCACCTTCATAGAACATACAAAGCCTCCAACAGGCCTGGTCGAACTGGGACCCTTTGGGCAAGAGGCAGCTGCTACCGAATAGGCTTAGGGACTGTTATAAATAGGAAACAACTATTTGAAATAGTAAGTACTCGAATACCCTTCGTCTCACAATGGTGAGCAACGGGGTCTATCGGTTGTTTCCGAACAGAACACATAGCCAGCTGATAGCGTTTTACCGAACCTGAATGTATAGCGAGAAATTATATCAATACGAATAAAGTGTATATGAACGCGCACCTTCATAGAACATACAAAGCTCCAACAGCCAGGATCGAACATGGGACCCCTTGTTCAAGAATCAGGCATGCTAACCGCTACGCTAAGGGACTGTATAATAGGAAACAACTATTCGAAATAGTAAGTAATCGAATACCCTTCGTCTGACATTGGTGAGCAACGGGGTCTATCGGTTGTTTCCGAACGGAACACATAGCCAGCTGATAGCGTTTTACCGAACCTGACTGTACAGCAGGGAGTTATATGAATACGAATAAAGTGTATATGAACGCGCACCTTCATAGAACATACAAAGCTCCAACAGCCAGGATCGAACCTGGGACCCCTTGTGCAAGAGGCAGGCAGGCTAACCGCTAGGCTAAGGGACTGTATAATAGGAAACAACTATTCGAAATACTAAGTACTCGAATACCCTTCGTCTTACAATGGTGAGCAACGGGGTCTATCGGTTTTTTCCGAACAGAACACATAGCCAGCTGATAGCGTTTTACCGAACCTGACTGTTCAACGAGGAGTTATATGAATACGAATAAAGTGTATATGAACGTGCGCGTTCATATACACTTTATTTGTATTCATATAACTCCTCGCTGTACAGTCAGGTTCGGTAAAACGCTATCAGCTGGCTATGTGTTCTGTTCGGAAACAACCGATAAACCCCGTTGCTCACCATTGTGAGACGAAGGTTATTCGAGTACTTAGTATTTCGAATAGTTGTTTCCTATTATACAGTCCCCTAGCCTAGCGGTTAGCATGCCTGCCTCTTGCACAAGGTGTCCCAGGTTCGATCTTGGCTGTTGGAGCTTTGTATGTTCTATGAAGGTGCGCGTTCATATACACTTTATTCGTATTCATATAACTCCTCGTTTTGCAGTCAGGTTCGGTAAAACGCTATCAGCTGGCTATGTGTTCTGTTCGGAAAGAATCGATAGACCCCGTTGCTCACCATTATGAGACGAAGGGTATTCGAGTACTTAGTATTTCGAATAGTTGTTTCGTATTATACAGGCCCTTAGCCTAGCGGTTAGCATGCCTGCCTCTTGCACAAGGGGTCCCAGGTTCGATCCTGGCTGTTGGAGCTTTGTATGTTCTATGAAGGTGCGCTTTCATATACACTTTATTCGTATTCATATAGCTCCTCGTTGTACATTCAGGTTCGGTAAAACGCTATCAGCTGGCTATGTGTTCTGGTCGAAAACAACCGATAGACCCCTTTGCTCACCATTGTGAGACGAAGGGTATTCGAGTACTTAGTATTTCGAATAGTTGTTTCCTATTATACAGTCCCTTAGCCTAGCGGGTAGCATGTCTGCCTCTTGCACAAGGGGTCCCAGGTTCGATCCCGGCTGTTGGAACTTTATATGTTCTATGAAGGTGCGCGTTCATATACACCTTATTCGTATATACATATATATATATATATATATATATATATGTATATATATATATATATATATTATTGTTATTATTTTTATTTTGCTTTGTCCCTGTCTCCCGCGTTTGCGAGGTAGCGCAAGGAAACAGACGAAAGAAATGGCCCAACCCACCCCCATACACATGTATATACATATACGTCCACACACGCAAATATACATAAATATACATCTCAATGTACACATATATATACACACACAGACACATATATATATACCCATGCACACAATTCACACTATCTGCCTTTATTCATTCCCATCGCCACCTCGCCACACATGGAATATCATCCCCCTCCCCCTTCATGTCTTCGAGGTAGCACTAGGAAAAGACAACAAAGGCCCATTCGTTCACACTCAGTCTCTAGCTGTCATGCAATAATGCCCGAAACCACAGCTCCCTTTCCACATCCAGGCCCCACACAACATTCCATGATTTACGCCAGACGCTTCACATGCCCTGATTCAATCCACTGACAGCACGTCAACCCCGGTATACCACATCGATCCAATTCACTCTATTCCTTGCCCGCCTTTCACCCTTCTGCATGTTCAGACCCCGATCACTCAAAATCTTTTTCACTCCATCTTTCCGCCTCCAATTTGGTCTCCCACTTCTCCTCATTCCCTCCACCTCCGACACATATATCCTCTTGGTCAATCTTTCCTCACTCATTCTCTCCTTGTGCCCAAACCATTTCAAAACACCCTCTTCTGCTCTCTCAACCACGCTCTTTTTATTTCCACACATCTCTCTTACCCTTACATTACTTACTTGATCAAACCACCTCACACCACACATTGTCCTCAAACATCTCATTTCCAGCACATCCACCCTCCTGCGCACAACTCTATCCATAGCACACGCCTCGCAACCATACATCATTGTCGGAACCACTAGTCCTTCAAACATACCCATTTTTGCTTTCCGAGGTAATGTTCTCGACTTCTAAACATTCTTCAAGGCTCCCAGGATTTTCGCCCCCTCCCCCACCCTATGATCCACCTCCGCTTCCATGTTTCCATCCGCTGCCAGATCCACTCCCAGATATCTAAAACACTTTAATTCCTCCAGTTTATCTCCATTTAACCTTTCCTCCCAATTGACTTGACCCTCAACCCTACTGTACCTAATAACCTTGCTCATATTCACAATTACTCTTAACTTTCTTCTTTCGCACACTTCACGAAACTCAGTCACCAGCTTCTGCAGTTCCTCACATGAATTAGCAACCAGCGCTGTATCATCAGCCAACAACAACTGACTCACTTCCGAAGCTCAGTCATCCACAACAGACTTCATACTTGCCCCTCTTTCCAAAACTCTTGCATTCACCTTCCTAACAACCCCATCCATAAACAAATTAAACAACTTTGGAGACATAGCACACCCCTACCGCAAACCTACATTCACTGAGAACCAATCACTTTCCTCTCTTCCTACACGTACACATGCCTTACATAATCGATAAAAACTTTTCACTGCTTCTAACAACTTGCCTCCCACACCATATATTCTTAATACCTTCCACAGAGCATCTCTATCAACTCTATCATATGCATTCTCCAGATCCATAAATGCTACATACAAATCCATTTGCTTTTCTAAGTATTTCTCACATACATTCTTCAAAGCAAACACCTGATCCACACATCCTCTACCACTTATGAAACCACACTGCTCTTCCCCAATCTGATGCTCTGTACATGCCTTCACCCTCTCAATCAATACCCTCACATATAATTTACCACGAATACTCAACAAACTTATACCTCTGTAATTTCAGCACTAACTCTTATCCCCTTTGCCTTTGTACAATGGCACTATGCACGCATTCCGCCATCCTCAGTCACCTCACCATGAGTCATACATACATTAAATAACCTTACCAACCAGTCAACAATACAGTCACTCCCTTTTTTAATAGATTCCACTGCAATATCATCCAAACCTGCTGGCTTGCCAGCTTTCATCTTCCTCAAAGCTTTTACTACCTCTTCTCTGTTTACCAAATCATTTTCCTTAACCCTCTCACTTTGCACACTACCTCGACCAAAACACCCTATATCTGCCACTCTATCATCAAACACATTCAACAAACCTTCAAAATACTCACTCCATCTCCTTCTCACATCACCACTACTTGTTATCACCTCCCCATTAGCGCCCTTCACTGAAGGTCCCAATTGCTCCCTTGTCTTACGCAATTTATTTACCTCCTTCCAGAACATCTTTTTATTTTCCCTAAAATTTAATGATACTCTCTCTCCCCAACTCTCATTTGCCATCTTTTTTACCTCTTGAACCTTTCTCTTAACCTCCTGTCTCTTTCTTTCATAAATCGCGCACTCAATTGCATTTTTTCCCTGCAGAAATAGTCCAAATGCCTCGGTCTTCTCTTTCACTAATAATCTTACTTCTTCATCCCACCACTCACTACCCTTTCTAATCAACCCACCTTCCACGCTTCTCATGCCACAAGTATATTTTGCGCAATCCATCACTGATTCCCTAAATACATTCCATTCCTCCCCCACTCTCCTTACTTCCATATATATATATATATATATATATATATATATATATATATATATATATATATATATATATATATATATATATATATATATATATATATATATATATATATATATATATATATATATATATATATATATATATATATATATATTATATATATATTTTTTTTCTTTTTTTTTTTTGCTTTGTCGCTTTTTCCCGCATTTGCGAGGTAGCGCAAGGATACAGACGAAAGAAATGGCCCAACCCACCCCCATTCACATGTATATACATACGTCCACACACGTAAAATATACATACCTACACAGCTTTCCATGGTTTACCCCAGACGCTTCACATGCCCCGATTCAATCCACTGACCGCACGTCAAACCCGGTATACCACATCGCTCCAATTCACTCTATTCCTTGCCCTCCTTTCACCCTCCTGCATGTTCAGGCCCCGATCACACAAAATCTTTTTCACTCCATCTTTCCACCTCCTATTTGGTCTCCCTCTTCTCCTCGTTCCCTCCACCTTCGACACATATATCCTCTTGGTCAATCTTTCCTCACTCATTCTCTCCATGTGCCCAAACCATTTCAAAACACCCTCTTCTGTTCTCTCAACCACGCTATTTTTATTTCCACACATCTCTCTTACCCTTACGTTACTTACTCGATCAAACCACCTCACACCACACATTGTCCTCAAACATCTCATTTCCAGCACATCCATCCTCCTGCGCACAACTCTATCCATAGCCCACGACTCGCAACCATACAACATTGTTGGAACCACTATTCCTTCAAACATACTCATTTTTGCTTTCCGAGATAATGTTCTCGACTTCCACACATTCTTAAAGGCTCCCAGAATTTTCGCCCCCTCCCCCACCCTATGATCCATTTCCCCTTCCATGGTTCCATCCGCTGCCAGATCCACTCCCAGATATCTAAAACACTTCACTTCCTCCAGTTTTTCTCCATTCAAACTCACCTCCCAATTGACTTGACCCTCAACCCTACTTGTACCTAATAACCTTGCTCTTATTCACATTTATTCTTAACTTTCTTCTTTCACACACTTTACCAAACTCAGTCACCAGCTTCTGCAGTTTCTCACATGAATCAGCCACCAGCGCTGTATCATCAGCGAAGAACAACTGACTCACTTCCCAAGCTCTCTCATCCCCAACAGACTTCATACTTGCCCCTCTTTCCAAAACTCTTGCATTCACCTCCCTAACAACCCCATCCATAAACAAATTAAACAACCATGGAAACATCACACACCCCTGCCGCAAAACTACATTCACTGAAAACCAATCACTTTCCTCTCTTCCTACACGTACACATGCCTTACATCCTCGATAAAAACTTTTCACTGCTTCTAACAACTTGCCTCCCACACCATATATTCTTAATACCTTCCACAGAGCATCTCTATCAACTCTATCATATGCCTTCTCAAGATCCATAAATGCTACATATATATATATATATATATATATATATATATATATATATATATATATATATATATACATATATATATTATCCCTGGGGATAGGGGAGAAAGAATACTTTCCACGTATTCCCTGCGTGTCGTAGAAGGCGACTAAAAGGGGAGGGAGCGGGTGGCTGGAAATCCTCCCCTTTCTTGTTTTTTTTTTAATTTTCCAAAAGAAGGAGCAGAGAAGGGGGTCAGGTGAGGATATTCCCTCTAAGGCCCAGTTCTCTGTTCTTAACGCTACCTTGCTAACGCGGGAAATGGCAAATAGTATGAAAAAAAAAAAAAAAAATATATATATATATATATATATATATATATATATATATATATGTATTTTATATATAAATATATATACATATATATATATATATATATATATATATATATATATATATATATATATATATATATATATATATATATATATATATATATATTTATATATATATATATTTATATTTTATTTATATTTATTATACTTTGTCGCTGTCTCCCGCGTTTGCGAGGTAGCGCAAGGAAACAGACGAAAGAAATGGCCCAACCCCCCCCCCCATACACATGTATATACATACGTCCACACACGAAAATATACATACCTACACAGCTTTCCATGGTTTACCACAGACGCTTCACATGCCTTGATTCAATCCACTGACAGCACGTCAATCCGGGTATACCACATCGCTCCAATTCACTCTATTCCTTGCCCTACTTTCACCCTCCTGCATGTTCAGGCCCCGATCACACAAAATCTTTTTCACTCCATCTTTCCACCTCCAATTTGGTCTCCCTCTTCTCCTCGTTCCCTCCACCTCCGACACATATATCCTCTTGGTCAATCTTTCCTCACTCATTCTCTCCATGTGCCCAAACCACTTCAAAACACCCTCTTCTGCTCTCTCAACCACGCTCTTTTTATTTCCACACATCTCTCTTACCCTTACGTTACTAACTCGATCAAACCACCTCACACCACACATTGTCCTCAAACATCTCATTTCCAGCACATCCATCCTCCTGCGCACAACTCTATCCATAGCCCACGCCTCGCAACCATACAACATTGTTGGAACCACTATTCCTTCAAACATACCCATTTTTGCTTTCCGAGATACTGTTCTCGACTTCCACACATTCTTCAAGGCCCCCAGAATTTTCGCCCCATCCCCCACCCCACCCACTTCCGCTTCCATGGTTCCATCCGCTGCCAGATCCACTCCCAGATATCTAAAACACTTCACTTCCTCTAGTTTTTCTCCATTCAAACTCACCTCCCAATTGACTTGACCCTCAACCCTACTGTCCCTAATAACCTTGCTCTTATTCACATTTACTCTTAACTTTCTTCTTCCACACACTTTACCAAACTCCGTCACCAGCTTCTGCAGTTTCTCACATGAATCAGCCACCAGCGCTGTATCATCAGCGAACAACAACTGACTCACTTTCCAAGCTTTCTCTTCCCCAACAGACTTCATACTTGCCCCTCTTTCCAAAACTCTTGCATTTACCTCCCTAACAACCCCATCCATAAACAAATTAAACAACAATGGAGACATCACACACCCCTACCGCAAACCTACATTCACTGAGAACCAATCACTTTCCTCTCTTCCTACACGTACACATGCCTTACATCCTCGATAAAAACTTTTCACTGCTTCTAACAACTTTCCTCCCACACTATATATTTTTAATACCTTCCACAGAGCATCTCTATCAACTCTATCATATGCCTTCTCCAGATCCATAAATGCTACGTACAAATCCATTTGCTTTTCTAAGTATTTCTCACATACATTCTTCAAAGCAAACACCTGATCCACACATCCTCTACCACTTCTGAAACCACACTGCTCTTCCCCAATCTGATGCTCTGTACATGCCTTCACCCTCTCAATCAATACCCTCCCATATAATTTACCAGGAATACTCAAGAAACTTATACCTCTGTAATTTGAGCACTCACTCTTATCCCCTTTGCCTTTGTACAATGGCACTATGCACGCATTCCGCCAATCCTCAGGCACCTCACCATGAGTCATACATACATTAAATAACCTTACCAACCAGTCAACAATACAGTCACCCCCTTTTTTAATAAATTCCACTGCAATACCATCCAAACCTGCTGCCTTGCCGGCTTTCATCTTCCGCAAAGCTTTCACTACCTCCTCTCTGTTTACCAAATCATTTTCCCTAACCCTCTCACTTTGCACCCCACCTCGACCAAAACACCCTATATATGCCACTCTATCATCAAACATATTCAACAGACCTTCAAAATACTCACTCCATCTCCTTCTCACATCACCACTACTTGTTATCACCTCCCCATTTGCTCCCTTCACTGAAGTTCCCATTTGCTCCCTTGTCTTATGCACTTTATTTACCTCCTTCCAGAACATCTTTTTATTCTCCCTAAAATTTAATGATACTCTCTCACCCCAACTCTCATTTGCCCTTTTTTCACCTCTTGCACCTTTCTCTTGACCTCCTGTCTCTTTCTTTTATACATCTCCCACTCAATTGCATTTTTTCCCTGCAAAAATCGTCCAAATGCCTCTCTCTTCTCTTTCACTAATACTCTTACTTCTTCATCCCACCACTCACTACCCTTTCTAATCAACCCACCTCCCACTCTTCTCATGCCACAAGCATCTTTTGCGCAATCCATCACTGATTCCCTAAATACATCCCATTCCTCCCACACTCCCCTTACTTCCATTGTTCTCACCTTTTTCCATTCTGTACTCAGTCTCTCCTGGTACTTCATCACACAGGTCTCCTTCACAAGCTCACTCTCACTACCCTCTTCACCCCAACATTCACTCTTCTTTTCTGAAAACCCATACAAATCTTCACCTTAGCCTCCACAAGATAATGATCAGACATCCCTTCAGTTGCACCTCTCAGCACATTAATATCCAAAAGTCTCTCGCACGCCTGTCAATTAACACGTAATCCAATAACGCTCTCTGGCCATCTCTCCTACTTACATAAGTACACTTATGTATATCTCGCTTTTTAAACCAGGTATTCCCAATCATCAGTCCTTTTTCAGCACATAAATCTACAAAGCATCTACCTTTGCATTCAAATCACCCATCACTATAACCCGGTCTCGTGCATCAAAACCACTAACACACTAATTCAGCTGCTCCCAAAACACTTGCCTCTCATGATCTTTCTTCTCATGCCCAGGTGCATATGCACCAATAATCACCCACCTCTCTCCATCAACTTTCAGTTTTACCCATATTAATCGAGAATTTACTTTTACATTCTATAACATACTCCCACATCTCCTGTTTCAGGAGTATTGCTACTCCTTCCCTTGCTCTTGTCCTCTCACTAACCCCTGACTTTACTCCCCAGACATTCCCAAACCACTCTTCCCCTTTACCCTTGAGCTTCGTTTCACTCAGAGCCAAAACATCCAGGTTCCTTTCCTCAAACATACTACCTATCTCTCCTTTTTTCACATCTTGGTTACATCCACACACATTTAGGCACCCCACTCTGAACCTTCGAGGAGGATGAGCACTCCCCGCGTGACTCCTTCTTCTGTTTCCCATTTTAGAAAGTTAATACAATTAGAGGATATATATATATATATATATATATATATATATATATATATATATATATATATATATATATATATATATATATATATATATATATATATATATATATATATATATATATATATATATATATATATATTATATATATATATATATAATATATATATATATATATATATATATATATATATATATATATATATATATATATATATATATATATATATATATGTATATATATATATATATATATTTTTTTTTTTATACTATTCGCCATTTCCCGCGATAGCGAGGTAGCGTTAAGAACACGAGGACTGGGCCTTTGAGGGAATACCCTCACCTGGCCCCCTTCTCTGTTCCTTATTTTGGAAAATTAAAATAAAAAAATGAGAGGGGAGGATTTCCAGCCCCCCGCTCCCTTCCCTTTTAGTCGCCTTCTACGACACGCAGGGAATACGTGGGAAGTATTCTTTCTCCCTTATCCCCAGGGATATATATATATATATATATATATATATATATATATATATATATATATATATATATATATATATATATATATATATATATATATATATATATATATATATATATATATATATATATATATATATATATATATATATATATATATATATATATATATATATATATTCCGATGAGTCCACCTGGAAAATGAAACACTATAATTTCCCTAGTGCACTTTCGTGTAATATTCACATCAGGGGACATAGAAGCTACGTCTCTTCCTTGTATATCAACTTACTGTTATATTTCTCTCTTGTGTCTCCTATGACATTGTGACAACAACTAATAGCACCACCATTCCTGTATCATCCAACAGCACCACCATTACAGAATCAAACAACAGCACATTCATTACCATAACAGTGATTAGCACCATCATTACCAGAACAGCCAAGGGCACCAGCATTCCAGTATCATCTAACAGCACCACCATTACAGAATCAACTAACAGCACCATCATTACCATGACAACCAACAGCACCATCATTACAGACAGTATCAGCCAACAGCGTTATCATTAACAGATCAGCCAAGTGGACCACCATTCCAGTATCATCCAACAGCACCACCATTACAGTAACAACCAACAGCACCATCATAACCACAACAACCAACAGCACCATCATTACAGTATTATCCAACAGCAGAATCATTACCATAACAACCAAGAGCAACACCATTACAGTATCAACTTAGAACACCATCTTTACCACAACAACTAACAGCAACACAATTATCAGATCACCCAACTTCACTGCCGTTACATTATCAACCAACAACACCCTCAGTATCATAGCAACCAACAGCACCACCTTCACAGTATCAATCAACAGCACCAACAATAACATAAGAACCAACATCACCACCAAAGCAGTATCAACCAACAACACCATCATTACCACAGCAACCAACAGCTCCACCAAAACAGTACCATCCAACAGCACTACTAAAACATTATCAACCAATAGCACCAGCAGTACCATAAAAACCAACAGCACCACCATTATAGTGTCAACCAACAACACCATCAATACCATAACAACCAACAGCACTATCAATACCATAACAAACAACAGCACCACCTTTACAGTATCAACAAACAGCACAAACACTATCATAACAACAAATAGCACCACCAGAACAGTATCATCCAACAGCATCATCAGTACCATAACGATCAACAGCACTACCTTTACAGTATCATCTAACAGCACCATCAATACCATGACAACCAACTGCACCACCATTACAGTATCAACAAACAGCACCATCTTTACCACAAAAACCAACAGCACCACAATTACCAAAACAACCAACAGCACCACCAGAATAGTATCAACCAACAACATTAGCATTACTAGAACAACCAACAGCACCACCATTGCTATAACAAGCAACAGCACCATTATTTCAGTATCAGCCAACAGCAGCCCTATTACCACAACAACCAACAGCACTACCATTACTACAGTAACCAACAGCACCACTATTACTTTATCAACCAACAGCTCCATCATTAGCAAAACAGCCAACAGCACTCCTATTACAGTGTCAAACAACATCATCACCATTACAGTATCAACTAACAGCATCATCATCAACATCACAACAGCACCCCATTACAGTATCAACCAACAACACCATCATTACCACAGCAACCAAAAGTACCACCATTCCAGTATCATTCAACGGCACCAACATTACAGTACCAATCCTCAGCACCATGATTACAAAGCAACCAACAACACCCCATTACATTATCAACCAACAGCACCATCATCACCACAACAACCAACAGCACTACCTTTACGGTATCAAACAACAGCACCAACAATAACATATGAAGCAAAAGCACCATCAGAACAGTATCAACTAAGAGCACTATAAGTACCATAACAACCAACAGCACCACCATTAGAGTATCAACCAACAACACAATCAGTACCATAAAAACCAACAGCACCATCATTGCAGTATCAACCAACAGCACTATTACTACCATAACAACCAACAGCACCACCACCACAGTATCGACAAACAGCACCATCAATACCATAACAACTAACAGCACCACCACCACAGTATCGACAAACAGCACCATCAATACCATAACAACCAACAGCACCACCAAAACAGTATGAACCAAGAGCACCATCGTACCATAACAACCAACAGCACCACCATAACGGTATCATCTAACAGCACCATGACTACCATGACAACCAACAGCACCGCCATTACACTATCAACCAACAGCACCATCAGTACCATAACAACTAAGGGCACCACCATTATATTATCATCTAACAGGACCAACAATATCATGACAACCAACAGCACCACCATAACAGAATCAACCAACAACCGTATCAATACCACAACAGCCAACGGCACCACCAAAACAGTATCATCTAACAGCACTACCAAAACAGTATCAACCAATAGCACAATCAGTACCATAGCAACCAACAGCACCACCATTACATTATCAACCAATAGCATCATCAATACCATAACGATAGCACCATCATTACAGTATCATCCAACAGCAATATCAATTCCATAACAACCAACAGCACCAGCATTACAGTATCAACAATCAGCCCAACAATGCCATAACAACCAACAGCACCAACAAAACAGTATCATACAACAGTATCACCAAAATAGTACCAACCAACAGCAACATCAGTACCATAACAACCAGCAGCACCACCATTTCAGTATCATCTAACAGCACCATCATTGCCATAACAACCAACAGCACAATCATTACAGAATCAACCAACAGCATCATCAATACCTTAACAACCAACAGCACTTCCATTACAGTATCAAAAACCAGCACCAACAATACCATAACAATGAAAAGCACCATCATTAACATAACCAACAGCACCACCATCACAGCATTAACCAACAGCATCACAGTTACCATAACAACTAACTTCACTGCCATTACAGTATCAACCAACAGCATCATCAATACCATAACAACCAACAGCACCACCATTACAGTTCAACCAATAGTACCAACAATATCATAACGAACAACAGCACCACCAAAATAGTATCAGCCAACGACACCATCATTACAGGATCGACAAACAACAACCCCATTACCACACAACCAAAAACAACATCATTACCGTTACAACAGCTAAGAGGACCACTATTACAGTATTAAGCAACGGCACCATCATCACCACAACCAACAGCACCATCATTACCACAATAACCAACAGCACCATCATTACAGTATCAACCAGCAGAACCACCATTACCATAGCAACCAGCAGCATCATCAACACCACAACAACCAACAGCACCACCATTACCATGATAACCAATAGCAATATCACTGCCGTAACAACCAACATCACCACCATTATGAAAACTACCATAACTATCAACACCATCACTTCAACTACTATAACAAACAACGCTATCACCACGACAACCATAAACCAAACTACCAAAAGTAATATCACCACCGTTGCCATCACTGACCAGCATCTTTGTTTTACAGGGTTCTTCAATCCCAACGTGGACCCTGTTGGACGGGCCACAGTGGCCAACTACGGCCTGATGGACCAACTGGCGGCGCTCCACTGGGTACAGGAGAATATTGTGCGCTTCGGTGGAGACCCAGGTCACGTGACTGTCATGGGTCATGGCACTGGTGCTGCCTGCCTCAACTTCCTGGTCATCTCTCCTGCCGCTGCTGGTACGTTCCTTCCTTACTCCCATCAGTATTCATGATACAGATCTCTCTCTCTCTCTCTCTCTCTCTCTCTCTCTCTCTCTCTCTCTCTCTCTCTCTCTCTCTCTCTCTCTCTCTCTCTCTCTCTCTCTCTCTCGGCGTTATCTACAGACCTCCTAAGCAAAAGGACGACGTTAAGGTACTATACAATGAAATCAAAACTATAGTAAGAAATAGAAATAATAGCAGGAGACTTCAACAAGTCCATACATAAATTGGAATAAGTTAACAGGTGACGGCGAGGGAACAAGGCTAACGGCACTGATTGAAGACGCTTTCTTGAACAGTTAATAAGAAAAAAAAACTAGAGGTGACAACATTCTTGATCTTGTCCTCACTAATGACACAAAATCAACTCTTGCGAAGTAGGTGAGAGTTTGTCAAACAACGATCACACTTTGATCAGATTAGAGAGAAAGTTTTATTATAAAATGAATGACAGCAAGCTCTTGATCCCAAATAACAGGTGAGTAAATTTTGAAAAAATTCGAAATGAAATTCGCAGTACCAATTGGGCAAATCTTCTTGACGATTACAAAGTAGAAGAAATGAGGAACAATTCTAATAGCACATTACTCAAGATTGAAATTAGACATACTCCACGAAACACGAGGAGTACTTGCAATATTTCAAAACCATCATGGATGAAAAGAGAATTGAAGGACTAATTTGCCAAAAGAAGAAAACATAAAAAATTCAAATCAATGGGAACCGATGAAAATCGTCAGGAATTAATCAAAGTCCAAAGAGAGTATAAGGTCATCAGACAGAGTAAACGCGATGAAGAAAGAATATCCTCGAAAGTTAAGACTAATCCTAAGGAATTCTTCAAATATATAAGATAAAGGAAGACAGTAAAAGAAGGAATTAGTCCATTACGAAACGAGCATGACACACTAACCACTTACGAAAAGGAAATGGCTTTCGTGATAAATTATTCTTTTAACTCCGTATTCACAGTTGAAGAAGTATTTCGAATGACGCAACCAGTAGAAATATTTCAAGGATATGATGAAGAGGAGTTAAAGGCTAGAGAAATAGAGCTCCGAAGTACTTAAATACCTAGACCAATGAAATCCTAACAAATCCAACGACCCATATAACTTAGCTTCAAGATTTTTACAGGATATATCGGTTGTTTCCGAACAGAACACATAGCCAGCAGATAGCGTTTTACCGAACCTGACTGTACAACGAGGAGTTATATGAATACGAATAAAGTGTATATGAACGCGCACCTTCATAAACATACAAAGCTCCAACAGCCAGGATCGAACCTGGGACGCCTTGTGCAAGAGGCAGGCATGCTAACCGCTAGGCTAAGGGACTGTATAATAGGAAACAACTATTCGAAATACTAAGTACTCGAATACCCTTCGTCTCACAATGGTGAGCAACGGGGTCTATCGGTTGTTTCCGAACAGAACACATAGCCAGCTGATAGCGTTTTACCGAACCTGACTGTACAACGAGGAGTTATATGAATACGAATAAAGTGTATATGAACACGCACCTTCATAAACATACAAAGCTCAAACAGCCAGGATCGAACCTGGGACCCCTTGTGCAAGAGGCAGGCATGCTAACCGCTAGGCTAAGGGACTGTATAATAGGAAACAACTATTCGAAATACTAAGTACTCGAATACCCTTCGTCTCACAATGGTGAGCAACGGGGTCTATCGGTTGTTTCCGAACAGAACACATAGCCAGCTGATAGCGTTTTACCGAACCTGACTGTACAACGAGGAGTTATATGAATACGAATAAAGTGTATATGAACGCGCACCTTCATAGAACATACAAAGCTCCAACAGCCAGGATCGAACCTGGGACCACTTGTGCAAGAGGCAGGCATGCTAACCGCTAGGCTAAGGGACTGTATAATAGGAAACAACTATTCGAAATACTAAGTACTCGAATACCCTTCGTCTCACAATGGTGAGCAACGGGGTCTATCGGTTGTTTCCGAACAGAACACATAGCCAGCTGATAGCGTTTTAACGAACCTGACTGTACAGCGAGGAGTTATATGAATACGAATAAAGTGTATATGAACGCGCACCTTCAAAGAACATACAAAGCTCCAACAGCCAGGATCGAACCTGGGACCCCTTGTGCAAGAGGCAGGCATGCTAACCGCTAGGCTAAGGGACTGTATAATAGGAAACAACTATATATATATATATATATATATATATATATATATATATATATATATATATATATATATATATATATATATATATATATATCTCGCTCGTTGAGGTGCCTGAGGATTGGTGGAATACATGCATAGTGCCATGGAACAAAGGCAAACGGGGTAAGAGTGAGTGATCAAAGTACAGACGCACAAGTTTGTAGAGCATTCCTGGTAAATTATATGGGAGCTTATTAATTGAGAGGGTGAAGGCATGTACAGAGCATCAGATTGGGGAAGAGCAGTGTGTTTTCAGAAGTGGTAAAGGATGTGTGGATCAGGTGTTTGCTTTCAAGAATGTATGTGAGAAATACTTAGAATAGCAAATGGATTTGTATGTAGCATTTTTGGACCTGGAGAAGGCATATGATGAAGTTGATAGAGATGCTCTGTGTAAGGTATTAAGAATATATGGTATGGGAGGCAAGTTGTTAGAAGCAGTGAAAAGTTTTTATCAAGGATGTAAGACATGTGCACGTGTAGGAAGAGAGGAAAGTGATTGGTTCTCAGTAAATGTAGGTTTGCGGCAGGGGTGTGTGATGTCTCCATGGTTGTTTAATTTGTTTATGGATGGGGTTGTTAGGGAGGTGAATGCAAGAGTTTTGGAAAAAGGGGCAAGTATGCAGTCTGTTGTGGAGGAGAGAGCGTGGGAAGTGAGTCAGTTGTTGTTCGCTGATGATACAGCGCTGGTGGCTGATTAATGTGAGAAACTGCAGAAGCTGGTGACTGAGTTTAGTAAAGTGTGTGAAAGAAGAAAGTTGAGAGTAATTGTGAATAAGAGCAAGGTTCTTAGGTACAGTAGAGTTGAGGGTCAAGTCAAGTGGGACGTAAGTTTAAATGGAAAAAAACTCGAGGAAGTAAAGTGTTTTAGATATCTGAGAGTGGATTTGGTAGCGGATGGAACTATGGAGGCGGAAGTGAATCATAGGGTGGGGGAGAGGGCGAAAATTTTGGGAGCATTGAAGAGTGTGTGGAAGTCGATAACATTATCGCTTAAAGCAGAAATCGGTATGTTTGAAGGAATAGTGGTTCCAACAATATTGTATGGCGGCGAGGTGAGGGATATGGATAGAGTTGTGCGCAGGAGGGTGGATGTGCTGGAGATGAGATGTTTGAGGACAATATGTGGTGTGAGGTGGTTTGATCGAATAGGTAATGTAAGGGTAAGAGAGATGTTTGGAAATAAAAAGAGTTTGATTGAGAGAGAAGAAGAGGGTGTTTTGAAATGGTTTGGTCACAATGAGAGAATGAGTGAGGAAAGATTGACCAAGAGGATATATGTGTCAGAGGTGGAGGGAACGAAGAGAAGTGCGAGACCAAATTGGAGGTGATAAGATGGAGTGAAAAAGATTTTGAGTGATCGGTGCCTGAACATGCAGGAGGGTGAAAGGCGTGCAAGGAATAGAGTGAATTGGAACGGTGTGGTATACTGGGGTCGACGTGCTGTCAATGGATTGAACCAGGACATGTGAAGCGTCTGGGGTAAACCATGAAAAGTTCTGTGGGGCCTGGATGTGGAAAGGGGGCGGTGGTTTCGGTGCATTATTACATGACAGCTAAAGACTGAGTGTGAACGAATGGGGCCTTTGTTGTCTTTTCCTAGCGCTACTTCGCACACATGAGTGGGGAGTGGGTTGTTATTCCATGTGTGGTAAATAAATAAATAAAGGCAGACAGTATGAATTATGTACATGTGTTTTTATGTATATGTCTGTGTGTGTATATATATGTGTATATTGAGATGTATAGTTATGTATATTGGCGTGTGTGGACGTGTATGTATATACATTTGTATATGGGTGGGTTGGGCCTTTCTTTCGTCTGTTACCGTGCGCTACCTCGCTAAAGCGGGAGACAGCGACAACGCAAAATAAAGAAAAAAAAATATATATATATATATAAATATATATTTTTTTTCATACTATTCGCCATTTCCCACGATAGCGAGGTAGCGTTAAGAACAGAGGACTGGGCCTTCGAGGGAATATCCTCACCTGGCCCTCTTCTCTGTTCCTTCTTTTGGAATATTAAAAAAAAAAAAAAAAAAACGAGAGGGGAGACTTTCCAGCCCCCCGCTCCCTTCCCTTTTAGTCGCCTTCTACGACACGCAGGGAACACGTGGGAAGTATTCTTTCTCCCCTATCCCCAGGGAAATATATATATATGTATATATATATATATATATATATATATATATATATATATATATATATATATATATATATATATATATATATATATATATATATATATATATATATATATATATATATATATATATTTATGTATATATATTATTATTATTATTATTATTATTATTATTTATTTATCACACTCACCACACTTTGTCGCTGTATGGTAACCGGAAACAGGTGAAAGAATGGCCCACCCACATACATATGTATGTACATACACGTCCACATGTGCTCGAGGTAGCGTTAGGAAAAGATAAAAAAGGCCACATTCGTTGACACTCAGTCTATAGCTGACATGAATAATGCACCGAAACCACAGCTCCCTTTCCAAATCCAGACCCCACAGAACTTTCCAGGGTTTACCCCTGACGCTTCATATGCCCTGCTACAATACATTGACAGCACGTCGACCCCGGTATACCACATCGTTCCAATTCACTCTATTCCTTCAACGCCTTTCACCCTCCTGAATGTTCAGGCCCCGATCACTCAAAATCTTTTTCACTCCATCTTTCCACCTCCAATTTGGTTTCCTACTTCTCCTCGTTCACTCCACCTTTGACAAATATGACTCTTTGTCAATCTTTCCTCACTCATTTTCTGCATGTGACGATGCCATTTCAAGACACATTCTTCTGATTTCTCACCCACTATCGTTTTACTACTCACTTCCCAAGCTCTCTAATCCACAACAGACTGCATACTTGCCCCTTTTTCCAAAACGCTTGCATTCACCTCCCTAACAACCCCATCCACAAACAAATTAAATGTCTAAATGATTAGACATTTACCTCCTTACACACCCCTGCCGCAAACCAACATTCACTGAGAACCAATCACTTTCCTCTCTTCCTACACGTACACATAACTTACATCCTCGATAAAAACTTTTCACTGCTCTATCAACTTGCCTCCCACACCATATATTCTTAATACCTTCCACAGAGCATCTCTATCAACTCTATCATGTGCCTTCTAAAGAACCGCAAATAATGCATGCAAATCCATTTGCTTTTCTAAGTATTTCTCACATACATTCTTCAAAGCAAACACCTGATCAACACATCCTCTACCACTTTTGAAACCACACTGCTCTTCCCCAGTCTAATGCTCTGTACATGCCTTCACCCTCTCAATCAATACCCTCCAATATAATTTACCAGGAATACTCAACAAACTTATACCTCTGTAATTTGAGCACTCACTCTTATCCCCTTTGCCTTTGTACAAAGGCACTATTCATGCATTCCGCCAATCCTCAGGCACCTCACCATGAACCATACATACATTGAATAAACATACCAACAGTCAACAATACAGTCACACTGTTTTTTGATAAATTCCAAAGCACTACCATCCAAATCCGCTGCCTTGCCTAGTTTCATCTTCCGCAAAGATTTTACTACCTCTTCTCTGTTTACCAAATCATTTTCCCTAACCCTCTTACTTTGCATACCACTACGACCAAAACACCCTATATCTGCCACACTATCATCAAACACATTAAACAAACCTTCAAAATACTCACTCCATCTCCTTCTCACATCATCACTACTTGTTATCACCTCCCCATTAGCCCCCTTCACTGAAGTTTCCATTTGTTCCCTCGTCTTACGCACTTTATTTACCTTCCTCCAAAACATCTTTTAATTCTCCCTAAAATTTAATGAAACTCTCTCACCCCAACTCTCATCTGCCCTCTTTTTCGCCTCTTACACTTTGTTCTTGATCTCCTGCCTCTTTCTTTTATTCATATCCAATTCATTTGCATTACTTCCTTGCATAAATCGTCCAAATGCCTCTCTCTTCTCTCAATAATAATCTTAGTTCTTCATCCCACCACTCTCTACCCTTTCTAATCTGCCCACCTACCATTCTTCTGATGCTACAATCATCGTTTGCGCAAGGCATCACTGCTTCCCTAAATACATCCCATTCCTCCCCCACTCCCTTTACCTCCTTTGTTCTCACCTTTTTCCATTCTGTACTGAGTCTCTCCTTGTACTTCCTCACACAAGTCTCCTTCCCAAGCTCACTTACTCTCACCACTCTCTTCACCAAAACATTCTCTTTTCTTTTCTGAAAACCTATACAAGTATTCACCTTCGCCTCCACAAGATAATAATCAGACATCCCACCAGTTGCACCTCTCAAACATTAACTTCCAAAAGTCCCTCTTTCGTGCGCCTATCAATTAACACGTAATCCAATAACGCTCTCTGGCCATTTCTTCTACTTACATTCGTATACTCATATATATCTCTCTTTTTAAACCAAGTATTCCCAATCACCAGTCCTTTTTCATCAGAAAAATCTAAAACCTCTTCACCATTTCCATCTACAACACTGAACACCCCATGTATACCTATTATTCCCTCAACTGCCACCTTACTCACCTTTGCATTCAAATCACCTATCACTATAACCCGGTCTCGTGCATCAAAACCACTAACACACTCATTCAGCTGCTCCCAAAACACTTGCCTCTCATGATCATTCTTCTCATGCCCAGGTGCATATGCACCAATAATCACCCATCTCTCTCCATCAACTCCCAGTTTTACCCATATTAATCTAGAATTTACTTTCTTACACTCTCTCACATACTCCAACCACCCCTGTTTCAAGAGTAGTGCTACTCCTTCCCTTGCTCTTGTCCTCTCACTAACACTTGACTTTACTCCCAAGACATTCCGAAACCAATCTTCCCCTTTACCCTTGAGCTTCGTTTCACTCGGAGCCAAAACATCCAGGCTCCTTATCTCAAAATTACTACTTATCTCTCCTTTTTTCTCATCTTGGCTACATCCACACACATTTAGACACCCGAATCTGATCCTTCGAGTAGGATGAGCAATTCCCGCTTGACTCCTTCTTATGTTTCCCCTATTAGAAATTTAAAACACAAGGAGGGGAGGGTTTCTAGCCCACCGCCCCCGTCACCTTAAATGTGAATAAGAGCAAGGTTATTAGGTACAGTAGGGTTGAGGGTCAATTCAATTGGGAGGTGAGTTTGAATGGAGAAAAAGGAAGTGAAGTGTTTTAGATATCTGGGAGTGGATCTGGCAGCGGATGGAACCATGGAAGCGGAAGTGGATCATAGGGTGGGGGAGGGGGCGAAAATTCTGGGGGCCTTGAAGAATGTGTGGAAGTCGAGAACATTATCTCGGAAAGCAATAATGGGTATGTTTGAAGGAATAGTGGTTCCAACAATGTTGTATGGTTGCGAGGCGTGGACTATGGATAGAGTTGTGCGCAGGAGGATGGATGTGCTAGAAATGAGATGTTTGAGGACAATGTGTGGTGTGAGGTGGTTTGATCGAGTAAGTAACGTAAGGGTAAGAGAGATGTGTGGAAATAAAAAGAGCGTGGTTGAGAGAGCAGAAGAGGGTGTTTTGAAATGGTTTGGTCACATGGAGAGAATGAGTAAGGAAAGATTGACCAAGAGGATATATGTATCGGAGGTGGAGGGAATGAGTAGAAGAGGGAGACCAAATTGGAGGTGGAAAGATGGAGTGAAAAAGATTTTGTGTGATCGGGGCCTGAACGTGCAGGAGGGTGAAAGGAGGGCAAAGAATAGAGTGAATTGGAGCGATGTGGTATACCGGGGTTGACGTGCTGTCAGTGGATTGAATCAAGGCATGTGTATGGGGGTGGGTTGGGCCATTTCTTTCGTCTGTTTTCTTGCGCTACCTCGCAAACGCGGGAGACAGCGACAAAAAAAAAAATATATATATATATATATATATATATATATATATATATATATATATATATATATATATATATATATATATATATATAAATATATATATGTTTATATACATTCCTGGTAAATTATATGGGAGGGTATTGATTGAGAGGGTGAAGGCATGTACAGAGCATCAGATTGGGGAAGAGCAGTGTGGTTTCAGAAGTGGTAGAGGATGTGTGGATCAGGTGTTTGCTTTGAAGAATGTATGTGAGAAATACTTAGAAAAGCAAATGGATTTGTATGTAGCATTTATGGATCTGGAGAAGGTATATGATAGAGTTGATAGAGATGCTCTGTGGAAGGTATTAAGAATATATGGTGTGGGAGGAAAGTTGTTAGAAGCAGTGAAAAGTTTTTATCGAGGATGTAAGGCATGTGTACGTGTAGGAAGAGAGGAAAGTGATTGGTTCTCAGTGAATGTAGGTTTGCGGCAAGGGTGTGTGATGTCTCCATGGTTGTTTAATTTGTTTATGGATGGGGTTGTTAGGGAGGTAAATGCAAGAGTTTTGGAAAGAGGGGCAAGTATGAAGTCTGTTGGGGATGAGAGAGCTTGGGAAGTGAGTCAGTTGTTGTTCGCTGATGATACAGCGCTGGTGGCTGATTCATGTGAGAAACTACAGAAGCTGTTGACTGAGTTTGGTAAAGTGTGTGGAAGAAGAAAGTTAAGAGTAAATGTGAATAAGAGCAAGGTTATTAGGTACAGTAGGATTGAGGGTGAAGTCAATTGGGAGGTGAGTTTGAATGGAGAAAAACTGGAGGAAGTGAAATGTTTTAGATATCTGGGAGTGGATCTGGCAGCGGATGGAACCATGGAATCGGAAGTGGATCATAGGGTGGGGGAGGGGGCGAAAATTCTGGGGGCCTTGAAGAATGTGTGGAAGTCGAGAACATTATCTCGGAAAGCAAAAATGGGTATGTTTGAAGGAATAGTGGTTCCAACAATGTTGTATGGTTGCGAGGCGTGGGCTATGGATAGAGTTGTGCGCAGGAGGATGGATGTGCTGGAAATGAGATGTTTGAGGACAATGTGTGGTGTGAGGTGGTTTGATCGAGTGAGTAACGTAAGGGTAAGAGAGATGTGTGGAAATAAAAAGAGCGTGGTTGAGAGACCAGAAGAGGGTGTTTTGAAGTGGTTTGGGCACATGGAGAGAATGAGTGAGGAAAGATTGACCAAGAGGATATATGTGTCGGAGGTGGAGGGAACGAGGAGAAGAGGGAGACCAAATTGGAGGTGGAAAGATGGAGTGAAAAAGATTTTGTGTAATCGGGGCCTGAACATGCAAGAGGGTGAAAGTAGGGCAAGGAATAGAGTGAATTGGAGCGATGTGGTATATCGGGGTTGACGTGCTGTCAGTGGATTGAATCAAGGCATGTGAAGCGTCTGGGGCAAACCATGGAAAGCTGTGTCGGTATGTATATTTGCGTGTGTGGACGTATGTATATACATGTGTATGGGGAGGGGGTTGGGCCATTTCTTTCGTCTGTTTCCTTGCGCTACCTCGCAAACGCGGGAGACAGCGACAAAGTATAATAGAATATAAAAATAATGTTTATATTTATTATTTTATTTTCCTTTGTCGCTGTCTCCTATATATGTCTCCTATATATATTCTTTTTCTTTCATACTATTCGCCCTTTCCCTTGTTAGCGAGGTAGCGTTAAGAACAGATGACTGGGCCTTTCAGGGATATCCTCACCTGGCCCCCCTTCTCTGGTCCTTCCTTTGGAAAATTGAAAAAAAAAACCCGCTCCCTCCCATTTTAGTCGCCTTGGAATACGTGGGAAGTTTTCTTTCTCCCCTATCCCCAGGGATATATATATATATATATATATATATATATATATATATATATATATATATATATATATATATATATATATATATATATATATATATATATATATATATATATATATATATATATATATATATATATATATATATATATATATATATATATATATATATATATATATATATATATATATATATATATATATATATATATATATATATATATATATATATATATATATATATATATATATATATATATATATATATATATATATATATATATATATATATATATATATATATATATATATATATATATATATATATATATATATATATATATATATATATATATATATATATATATATATATATATATATATATATATATATATATATATATATATATATATATATATATATATATATACATATATATATATATATATATATATATATATATATATATATATATATATATATATATATATATATATATATATATATATATATATATATATATATATATATATATATATATATATATATATATCCCTGGGGATAGGGGAGAAAAAAAACTTCCCACGTATTCCAAGGCAACTAAAATGGGAGGGAACGGGTTGCTGGATATCCTCCCCTCTCGTTTTTTTTTTCAATTTTCCAAAGGAAGGAGGGGGAGGTGGGTTGATTAGAAAGGGTAGTGAGTGGTGGGATGAAGAAGTAAGAGTATTAGTGAAAGAGAAGAGAGAGGCATTTGGACGATTTTTGCAGGGAAAAAATGCAATTGAGTGGGAGATGTATAAAAGAAAGAGACAGGAGGTCAAGAGAAAGGTGCAAGAGGTGAAAAAAAGGGCAAATGAGAGTTGGGGTGAGAGAGTATCATTAAATTTTAGGGAGAATAAAAAGATGTTCTGGAAGGAGGTAAATAAAGTGCGTGAGACAAGGGAGCAAATGAGAACTTCAGTGAAGGGCGGAAATGGGGAGGTGATAACAAGTAGTGGTGATGTGAGAAGGAGATGGAGTAAGTATTTTGAAGGTTTGTTGAATGTGTTTGATGATAGAGTGGCAGATATAGGGTGTTTTGGTCGAGGTGGTTTGCAAAGTGAGAGGGTTAGGGAAAATGATTTGGTAAACAGAGAAGAGGTAGTGAAAGCTTTGCGGAAGATGAAAGCCGGCAAGGCATCAGGTTTGGATGGTATTGCAGTAGAATTTATTAAAAAAGGTGGTGACTGTATTGTTGACTGGTTGGTAAGGTTATTTAATGTATGTATGACTCATGGTGAGGTGCGTGAGGATTGGCGGAATGCGTGCATGGTGCCATTGTACAAAGGTAAAGGGGATAAGAGTGAGTGCTCAAATTACAGAGGTATAAGTTTGTTGAGTATTCCTGGTAAAGTATATGGGAGGGTATTGATTGAGAGGGTGAAGGCATGTACAGAGCATCACATTGGGGAAGAGCAGTGTGGTTTCAGAAGTGGTAGAGGATGTGTGGATCAGGTGTTTGCTTTGAAGAATGTATGTGAGAAATACTTAGAAAAGCAAATGGATTTGTATGTAGCATTTATGGATCTGGAGAAGGCATATGATAGAGTTGATAGAGATGCTCTGTGGAAGGTATTAAGAATATATGGTGTGGGAGGAAAGTTGTTAGAAGCAGTGAAAAGTTTTCATCGAGGATGTAAGGCATGTGTACGTGTAGGAAGAGAGGAAAGTGATTGGTTCTCAGTGAATGTAGGTTTGCGGCAGGGGTGTGTGATGTCTCCATGGTTGTTTAATTTGTTTATGGATGGGGTTGTTAGGGAGGTAAATGCAAGAGTTTTGGAAAGAGGGGCAAGTATGAAGTCTGTTGGGGATGAGAGAGCTTGGGAAGTGAGTCAGTTGTTGTTCGCTGATGATACAGCGCTGGTGGCTGATTCATGTGAGAAACTGCAGAAGCTGGTGACTGAGTTTGGTAAAGTGTGTGGAAGAAGAAAGTTAAGAGTAAATGTGAATAAGAGCAAGGTTATTAGGTACAGTAGGGTTGAGGGTCAAGTCAATTGGGAGGTGAGTTTGAATGGAGAAAAACTGGAGGAAGTGAAGTGTTTTAGATATCTGGGAGTGGATCTGGCAGCGGATGGAACCATGGAAGCGGAAGTGGATCATAGGGTGGGGGAGGGGGCGAAAATTCTGGGGGCCTTGAAGAATGTGTGGAAGTCGAGAACATTATCTCGGAAAGCAAAAATGGGTATGTTTGAAGGAAAAGTGGTTCCAACAATGTTGTATGGTTGCGAGGCGTGGGCTATGGATAGAGTAGTGCGCAGGAGGATGGATGTGCTGGAAATGAGATGTTTGAGGACAATGTGTGGTGTGAGGTGGTTTGATCGAGTGAGTAACGTAAGGGTAAGAGAGATGTGTGGAAATAAAAAGAGCATGGTTGAGAGCAGAAGAGGGTGTTTTGAAGTGGTTTGGGCACATGGAGAGGATGAGTGAGGAAAGATTGACCAAGAGGATATATGTGTCGGAGGTGGAGGGAACAAGGAGAAGAGGGAGACCAAATTGGAGGTGGAAAGATGGAGTGAAAAAGATTTTGTGTGATCGGGGCCTGAACATGCAGGAGGGTGAAAGGAGGGCAAGGAATAGAGTGAATTGGAGCGATGTGGTATACCGGGGTTGACGTGCTGTCAGTGGATTGAATCAAAGCATGTGAAGCGTCTGGGGTAAGCCATGGAATGCTGTGTAGGTATGTATATTTGCGTGTGTGGACGTATGTATATACATGTGTATGGGGGGGGTTGCGCCATTTCTTTCGTCTGTTTCCTTGCGCTACCTCGCAAACGCGGGAGACAGCGACAAAGTATAAAAAGAAAATATATATATATATATATATATATATATATATATATATATATATATATATATATATATATATATATATATATATATATATATATATATATATATATATATATATATATATATATATATATATATATATATATATATATATATATATATATATATATATATATATATATATATATATATATATATATATATATATATATATTCATATATATATATATATATATATATATATATATATATATATATATATATATATATATATATATATATATATATATATATATATATATATATATATATATATATATATATAAATATGGAGAAAAACTGGAGGAGTAAAGTGTTTTAGATATCTGGGAGTGGATCCGGCAGCGGACGGAACCATGGAAGTGGAAGTGAATCATAGGGTGGGGGGAGGGGGCAAAAATTCTGGGGGCCTTAAAGAATGTTTGGAAGTCGAGAACATTATCTCGGAAAGCAAAAACGGGTATGTTTGAAGGAAAAGTGGTTCCAACAATGTTATATGGTTGCGACGCGTGGGCTATGGATAGAGTTTTGCGCAGGAGAGTGGATATGCTGGAAATTGAGGACAATATGTGGTGTGAGGTGGTTTGATCGAGCAAGTAATGTAAGTGTAAGAGAGAGGTGAGGAAATAAAAGGAGCGTGGTTAAGAGAGCAGAGGAGTGTGTTTTGAAATGGTTTGGTCACATGTAGAGAATGAGTGATGAAAGATTGACCAAAAGGATATATGTGTCAGAGGTAGAGGGAAAGAGGAAAAGTGGGAGACCAAATTGGAGGTGGAAAGATGTAATGAAAAAGATTTTGAGTGATCGGGGCCTAAACATGCAAGAGGGTGAGAGGCGTGCGGAGAATGGAGTGCATTGGACCGATATGGTATACCGGGGTCGACGTGCTGTCAATGGATTGAACCAGGGCATGTGAAGCGTCTGGGGTAAGCCATGGAAAGTTCTGTGGGGCCTGGATGTGGAAAGGGAGCTGTGGTTTCGGTTTATTATTACATGACAGCTAGAGACTGAGTGTGAACGAATGGGGCCTTTGTTGTCTTTTCCTAGCGCTAACCCGCACACCTGAGAGCGGAGGGGGTTTTTATTCTATGTGTGGCGGGGTGGCGATGGGAATAAACAAAGGCAGACAGTATGAATTACGTACATGTGTATATATGTATATGTCTGTGTGTGTGTATATATATATATATATATATATATATATATATATATATATATATATATATATATATATATATATATATATATATATATATATATATATATATATATATATATATATATATATATATATATATATATATATATATATATATATATACACATATATATATATATATATATATATATATATATATATATATATATATATATATATATATATATATACATATATATATATATATATATATATATATATTTTTTTTTTTTTTTATACTTTGTCGCTGTCTCCCGCGTTTGCGAGGTAGCGCAAGGAAACAGACGAAAGAAATGGCCCAACCCCCCCCCCCCATACACATGTACATACACACGTCCACACACGCAAATATACATACCTACACAGCTTTCCATGGTTTACCCCGGACGCTTCACATGCCTTGATTCAATCCACTGACAGCACGTCAACCCCTGTATACCACATCGCTCCAATTCACTCTATTCCTTGCCCTCCTTTCACCCTCCTGCATGTTCAGGCCCCGATCACACAAAATCCTTTTCACTCCATCTTTCCACCTCCAATTTGGTCTCCCTCTTCTCCTCGTTCCCTCCACCTCCGACACATATATCCTCTTGGTCAATCTTTCCTCACTCATTCTCTCCATGTGCCCAAACCATTTCAAAACACCCTCTTCTGCTCTCTCAACCACGCTCTTTTTATTTCCACACATCTCTCTTACCCTTACGTTACTTACTCGATCAAACCACCTCACACCACACATTGTCCTCAAACATCTCATTTCCAGCACATCCATCCTCCTGCGCACAACTCTATCCATAGCCCACGCCTCGCAACCATACAACATTGTTGGAACCACTATTCCTTCAAACATACCCATTTTTGCTTTCCGGGATAATGTTCTCGACTTCCACACATTTTTCAAGGCTCCCAAAATTTTCGCCCCCTCCCCCACCCTATGATCCACTTCCGCTTCCATGGTTCCATCCGCTGACAGATCCACTCCCAGATATCTAAAACACTTCACTTCCTCCAGTTTTTCACCATTCAAACTCACCTCCCAATTGACTTGACCCTCAACCCTACTGTACCTAATAACCTTGCTTTTATTCACATTTACTCTTAACTTTCTTCTTCCACACACTTTACCAAACTCCGTCACCAGCTTCTGCAGTTTCACACATGAATCCGCCACCAGCGCTGTATCATCAGCGAACAACAACTGACTCACTTCCCAAGCTCTCTCATCCCCAACAGACTTCATACTTGCCCCTCTTTCCAAAACTCTTGCATTCACCTCCCTAACAACCCCATCCATAAACAAATTAAACAACCATGGAGACATCACACACCCCTGCCGCAAACCTACATTCACTGAGAACCAATCACTTTCCTCTCTTCCTACACGTACACATGCCTCACATCCTCGATAAAAACTTTTCACTGCTTCCAACAACTTGCCTCCCACACCATACATTCTTAATACCTTCCACAGAGCATCTCTATCAACTCTATCATATGCCTTCTCCAGATCCATAAATGCTACATACAAATCCATTTGCTTTTCTAAGTATTTCTCACATACATTCTTCAAAGCAAACACCTGATCCACACATCCTCTACCACTTCTGAAACCACACTGCTCTTCCCCAATCTGATGCTCTGTACATGCCTTCACCCTCTCAATCAATACCCTCCCATATACTTTACCAGGAATACTCAACAAACTTATACCTCTGTAATTTGAGCACTCACTCTTATCCCCTTTGCCTTTGTACAATGGCACTATGCACGCATTCCGCCAATCCTCAGGCACCTCACCATGAGTCATACATACATTAAAAAACCTTACCAACCAGTCAACAATACAGTCATCCCCCTTTTTAATAAATTCCACTGCAATACCATCCAAACCTGCTGCCTTGCCGGCTTTCATCTTCCGCAAAGCTTTTACTACCTCTTCTCTGTTTACCAAATCATTTTCCCTAACCCTCTCACTTTGCACACCACCTCGACCCAAACACCCTATATCTGCCACTCTGTCATCAGACACATTCAACAAACCTTCAAAATACTCATTCCATCTCCTTCTCACATCACCACTACTTGTTATCACCTCCCCATTTACGCCCTTCACTGAAGTTCCCATTTGCTCCCTTGTCTTACGCACCCTATTTACCTCCTTCCAGAACATCTTTTTATTCTCCCTAAAATTTACTGATAGTCTCTCACCCCAACTCTCATTTGCCCTTTTTTTCACCTCTTGCACCTTTCTCTTGACCTCCTGTCTCTTTCTTTTATACTTCTCCCACTCAATTGCATTTTTTCCCTGCAAAAATCGTCCAAATGCCTCTCTCTTCTCTTTCACTAATACTCTTACTTCTTCATCCCACCACTCACTACCCTTTCTAAACAGCCCACCTCCCACTCTTCTCATGCCACAAGCATCTTTTGCGCAATCCATCACTGATTCCCTAAATACATCCCATTCCTCCCCCACTCCCCTTACTTCCATTGTTCTCACCTTTTTCCATTCTGTACACAGTCTCTCCTGATACTTCTTCACACAGGTCTCCTTCCCAAGCTCACTTACTCTCACCACCTTCTTCACCCCAACATTCACTCTTCTTTTCTGAAAACCCATACTAATCTTCACCTTAGCCTCCACAAGATAATGATCAGACATCCCTCCAGTTGCACCTCTCAGCACATTGACATCCAAAAGTCTCTCTTTCGCACGCCTGTCCATTAACACGTAATCCAATAACGCTCTCTGGCCATCTCTCCTACTTACATAAGTATACTTATGTATATCTCGCTTTTTAAACCAGGTATTCCCAATCATCAGTCCTTTTTCAGAACATAAATCTACAAGCTCTTCACCATTTCCATTTACAACACTGAACACCCCATGCATACCAATTATTCCCTCAACTGCCACATTACTCACCTTTGCATTCAAATCACCCATCACTATAACCCGGTCTCGTGCCTCAAAACCGCTAACACACTCATTTAGCTGCTCCCAAAACACTTGCCTCTCATGATCTTTCTTCTCATGCCCAGGTGCATATGCACCAATAATCACCCACCTCTCTCCATCAACTTTCAATTTTACCCATATTAATCGAGAATTTACTTTCTTACATTCTATGACATACTCCCACATATATATATATATATATATATATATATATATATATATATATATATATATATATATATATATATATGTATGTGTGTGCATTGAGGTGTATAGGTATGTATATTTGCGTGTGTGGACGTGTATGTATATACATGTGTATGTGGGTTGGTTGAGCTATTCTTTCGTCTGTTTAATTGCGATACCTCACTAACGCGGGAGACAGCGACAAAGCAAAATAAATAAATATAAATAAATATTATTATTATTATTATTATTACTCTGCTTTGTCGCTGTCTCCCGTGTTTTTGAGGTAGCGTAAGGAAACAGACGAAAGAAATGGCCCAGCCCACCCATATACACATGCATATATATATACGTCCACACACACAAATATACATACCAATACATCTCAATGTACACATATATATACACACCCAGACATATACATATATACATATGCACACAATGCACACTGTCTGCCGTTATTCATTCCCATCGCCACCTCGCCACACACCGAATAACATCCCCCTCCCCCCTCATGTGTGCCAAGTAACGCTAAGAAAAGACAACAAATGTTACATTCGTTCACACTCATTCTCTAGCTGTTATGCAATAATGCCCGAAACCACAGCTCCCTTTTCACATCCAGGCCCCACAGAACGTACCATGGTTTACCACAGACGCTTCACATGCCCTGATTCAATCCATTGACAGCACGTCGACTCCGGTATACCACATCGATCCAATTCACTTTATTCCTTGCACGTCTTTCATCCTCCTGCATCCTCAGGCCCCGATCACTCAAAATCTTTTTCACTCCATCTTTCCACCTCCAATATGGTCTCCCACTTCTCCTCGTTCAATCCACCTCCGCCACATATATCCTCTTGGTCAATCTTTCCTCACTCATTATCTCCATGTGCCCAAACCATTTCAAAACACCCTCTTCAGCTCTCTCAACTTTGCTCTTATTTCCACACATCTCTCTTACCTTTACATTTATTACTCGATCAAACCACCTCGCACCACATATTGTCCTCAAGCATCTCATTTCCAGCACATCCACCCTCCTGCGCACTACTCTATCCATAGCCCACACCTCGCAACCACACAACTTTGTTGGAACCACTATTCCTTCAAATATAGCCATTTTTGCCTTAGGAGATAATGTTCTCGACTTCCACACATTCTTCAAGGCTCCCAGGATTTTCGCCCTCCCTACCCTATGATTCTCTACAGCTGCGAAATCCACTCTCAGATATCTAAAACACTTCACTTCCTTCAGTTTTTCTCCATTCAAACCTACCTCCCAATTGACTTGTCCCTGAACACTACTCTACCTAATAACCTTGCTCTTATTCACATTTACTCTCAGCTTTCTTCTTTCACACACTTTACTAAACTCAGTTACCAGGTTTTACAGTTTCTCACACGAGTCAGCCACCAGCGCTGTATCATCTGCGAACAACAAGTGACTCATTCCCAAGCTCTCCCATCTATAACAGACTGCATACTTGCCCCTCTTTCCAAAACTCTTACATTTACCTCCCTAACAACCCCATTCAGGGAGACATCACACACCCCTAACGCAAACCTACATTCACTGAGAACCAATTACTTTCCTCTCTTCCCACACGTGCACACGTCTTACATCCACGATAAAAACTTTTCACTACCCCTAACAGCTTGCCTCCCAAACCATATATTCTTAATACCTTCCACAGAGCATCTCTATCAACTCTATCATATGCCTTCTCCTGATCCATAGATGCCATATACAAATCCATTTGCTTTTCTAAGTATTTCTCACATACATTCTTCAAAGCAAACACTTGATCCACACATCCTCTACCACTTCTGAAACCACACTGCTCTTCCCCAATCTGATGCTCTGTTTATGCCTTCACCCTCTCAGTCAATACCCTCCTATATCTTTTCCCAGGAATACTCAACAAATGTATACCTATGATTTGAGCACTCACTTTTATCCCCTTTGCCTTTGCACAATTTTAATTTGCAAGCATTCCGCCAATCCCCAGGCACCTCACCATGGTTCATACATATATTAAATAGCCTTACCAACCACTCAACAATACAGTCACCCCCTTTTTTCAATAAATTCCACTGCAATACCATCCAAACCCGCTTCTTGCCGTCTTTCATCTTCCGCAAAGCTTTTACTACCTCTTCTCTGTTTACCAAATCATTTTCCCTAACCCTCTCACTCTGTACACCACCCCTACCAAAACACCCTATATCTGCCACTCTGTCGTCAAACACATTCAACAAACTTTCAAAATACTCACTCCATCTCCTCACATCACTACTTCTTGTTGTCACCTCCCCATTAGCCCCCTTCACTGAAGTTCCCATTTGTTCCCTGGTCTTACGCACTTTATTTATCTCCTTCCAAAACATCTCTTTATTCTCCCTGAAATTTAATGATACTCTCCCACCCCAACTCTTATCTGCCCACTTTTTCACCACTTACACCATTCGCCTGACCTCCTGCGTCTCTCTTTTATACATCTCCCTCTCATTTGCATTATTACCCTGCAAAAATCGTCCAAATGCATCTCTGTTCTCTTTAACTAATAATTTTACCTCTTCATCCCACCATTGGCTACCCTTTCTAATCTGGCCACCTTCCCCGCTTCTGATGCCACAAGCATGTTTTGTGGAAGGCATCACTGCTTCCTTAAATATATTCCATTCCTTCCGCACTCCCCTTACCTCCTTTGTTCTTACCTTTTTCCATTCTGTACTCAGGTTTTCTCCTGGTACTTCCCCAAAAAATCTCCTTCCCAAGCTCACTTACTCTCACCACTCTCTTCAGCCTAACATTCTCTCTTCTTTCCTGAAAACATCTACAGATCTTCACCTTTGCCTCCAAATGGTAATGAACAGACATCCCTCCAGTTGCCCCCCTCAGCACATTAACATCCAAAAGTCTCTCTTTCGCACGCTCATCAGTTAAAATGTAATCCAATAACGCTCTCTCGCCATCTCTCCTACTTACATACGTATACTTATGTATATCTCTCTTTTTAAACCAGGTATTCCCAATCATCAGACCTTTTTGAGCACATAAATCCAAAAGCCCTTCACCATTTCCATTTACAACACTGAACACCCCATGTGCACCTCTTACTCCCTCAACTGCCACATTACCCACCTTTGAATAGAAATCACCCATCACTATAACCCAGTCTCGTGCATCAAAACCACCAACACAATCACACAACTACTCCCATAACAATTGCCTCTCATGATCTTTCTTCTCATGCCCAGATACATATGCACCATCAATATGGAGTTTACTTTCTTACACTTTATCAATACTCACACCATTCCTGTTTCGGGAGTAGTGCTATTTTTTTTTTTTTTTGCTTTGTCGCTGTCTCCCGCGTTTGCGAGGTAGCGCAAGGAAACAGACGAAAGAAATGGCCCAACCCATCCCCATACACATGTATATACATACACGTCCACACACGCAAATATACATACCTACACAGCTTTCCATGGTTTACCCCAGACGCTTCACATGCCCTGATTCAATCCACTGACAGCACTTCAACCCCGGTATACCACATCGATCCAGTTCACTCTATTCCTTGCCCTCCTTTCACCCTCCTGCATGTTCAGGCCCCGATCACACAAAATCTTTTTCACTCCATCTTTCCACCTCCAATTTGGTCTCCCACTTCTCCTCGTTCCCTCCACCTCTGACACATATATCCTCTTGTTCTATCTTTCCTCACTCATTCTCTCCATGTGCCCAAACAATTTCAAAACACCCTCTTCTGCTCTCTCAACCACGCTCTTTTTATTTCCACACATCTCTCTTACCCTAACGTTACTTACTCGATCAAACCACCTCACACCACATATTGTCCTCAAACATTTCATTTCCAGCACATCCACCCTCCTGCGCACAACTCTATCCATAGCCCACACCTCGCAACCATACAACATTGTTGGAACCACTATTCCTTCAAACATACCCATTTTTGCTTTCCGAGATAATGTTCTCGACTTCCACACATTCTTCAAGGCTCCCAGGATTTTCGCCCCCTCCCCCACCCTATGATCCACTTCCGCTTCCATGGTTCCATCCGCTGCCAGATCAACTCCAAGATATCTAAAACACTTTACTTCCTTCAGTTATTCTCCATTCAAACTTACCTCCCAATTGACTTGACCCTCAACCCTACTGTACCTAATAACCTTGCTCTTATTCACATTTATTCTTAACTTTCTTTTTTCACACACTTTACCAAACTCAGTCACCAGCTTCTGCAGTTCCTCACATGAATCAGCCACCAGCGCTGTATCATCAGCGAACAACAACTGACTCCATTCCCAAGCTCTCTCATCCACAACAAACTTCATACTTGCCCCTCTTTCCAAAACTCTTGCATTCACCTCCCTAACAACCCCATCCATAAACAAATTACACAACTATGGAGACATCACACACCCCTGCCGCAAACCTACATTCACTGAGAACCAATCACTTTACTCTCTTCCTACACGTACACATGCCTTACATCCTCGATGAAAACTTTTCACTGCCTCTAAGAACTTGCCTCCCACACCATATATTCTTAATACCTTCCACAGAGCATCTCTATCAACTCTATCATATGCCTTCTCCAGATGCATAAATGCTACATAAAAATCCATTTGCTTTTCTAAGTATTTCTCACATACACTCTTCAAAGCAAACCCCTGACCCACACATCCTCTACCACTTCTGAAACCACACTTCTCTTCCCCAATCTGTTGCTCTGTACATGCCTTCACCCTCTCAATCAATACCCTGCCATATAATTTACCAGGAATACTCAACAAACTTATACCTCTGAAATTTGAGCACTCACTCTTATCCCCTTCGCCTTTGTACAATGGCACTATGCACGCATTCCGCCAATCCTCAGGCACCTCACCATGAGTCATACATACATTAAATAACCTTACCAACCAGTCAATAATACAATCACCCACTTTTTTAATAAATTCCAGTGCAATACCATCCAAACCTGCTGCCTTGCCGGCTTTCATATTCCGCAAAGCTTTTACTACCTCTTCTCTGTTTCCCAAATCATTTTCCCTAACCCACTCACTTTCCACACCACCTCGAACAAAACACCCTATATCTGCCACTCTATCATCAAACACATTCAACAAACCTTCAAAATACTCACTCCATCTCCTTCTCACATCACCACTACTTGTTATCACCTCCCCATTAGCGCCCTTCACTGAAGTTCCCATTTGCTCCCTTGTCTTACGCACTTTATTTACCTCCTTATAGAACATCTTTTTATTCTCTCTAAAATTTAATGATGCTCTCTCACCCCAACTCTCATTTGCCCTCTTTTTCACCTCTTGCACCTTTCTCTTGTCCTTCTGTCTCTTTCTTTTAGACATCTCCCACTCAATTGCATTATTTCCCTGCAAAAATCGTCCAAATGCCTCTTTCTTCTTTTTCACTAATAATCTTACTACTTCATCCCACCACTCACTACCCTTTCTAATCAAACCACCTCCCGAGCTTCTCATGCCACAAGCTTCTTTTGCGCAATCCATCACTGATTCCCTAAATACATCCCATTCCTCCCCCACTCCTCTTATATATATATATATATATATATATATATATATATATATATATATATATATATATATATATATATATATATATATATATATATATATATATATATATATATATATATATATATATACATATATATATATATATATATATATATATATATATATATATATATATATATATATATATATATATATAT
>NC_092227.1:29181777-29202987 GCF_036320965.1 Panulirus ornatus
TCCCTAAATACATCCCATTCCTCCCCCACTCCCCGTACTTCCATTGTTCTCACCTTTTTCCATTCTATACTCAGTCTCTCCTGGTACTTCCTAACACAAGTCTCCTTCTTAAGCTCACTTACTCTCACCACCCTCTTCACCCTAACATTCACTCTTCTTTTCTGAAAACCCATACAAATCTTCACCTTTGCCTCCACAAGATAATGATCAGACATCCCTCCAGTTTCACCTCTCACCACATTAACATCCAAGAGTTATATATATATATATATATATATATATATATATATATATATATATATATATATATATATATATATATATATATGTATATATATATATTTATATATATATATATATATATATATATATATATATATATATATATATATATATATATATATATATATATATATATATATCTTTTCTTTTCTTTTAAACTATTCGCCATTTCCCGCGTTAGCGAGGTAGCATTAAGAACAGAGGACTGGGCCTTTGAGGGAATACCCTCACCTGGCCCAATTCTCTGTTCCTTCTTTTGGAAAATTAAAAAAAAACGAGAGGGGAGGATTTCCAGCCCCCCGCTTCCTCCCCTTTTAGTCGCCTTCTACGACACGCAGGGAATACGTGGGAAGTATTCTTAATCCCCTATCCCCAGGGATATATATATATATATATATATATATATATATATATATATATATATATATATATATATATATATATATATATATATATATATATATATATATATATATATATATATATATATATATATATATATATATATATATATATATATATATATATATATATATATATATATATATATATATATATATATATATATATATATATATATATATCCCTGGGGATAGGGGAGAAAGAATACTTCCCATGCATTCGTCACGTGTCGTAGAAGGCGAGTAAAGTTGACGGGATCGAGGGGACAAAAACACTCCCCTCCTTGTCTTTAACTTTCTAAAAGGGGAAACAGAAGAAGGAGTCACGCGGGAAGTGCTCATCCTCCTCGAAGGCTCAGAATGGGGTGTCTAAATGTGTGTGGATGTAACCAAGATGAGAAATAAGGAGAGATAGGTAGTATGTTTGAGGAATGGAACCTGGATGTTTTGGCTCTGAGTAAAACGAAGCTCAAGGATAAAGGGGAAGAGTGGTTTCGGAATGTCTTGGGAGTAAAGTCAGGGGTTAGTGAGAGGACATGAGCAAGGGAAGTAGTAGCACTACTCTTGCAGCAGGAGTTGTTGGGGTTTGTGATAGAGTGTAAGACAGTAAATTCTAGATTGATATGGGTAAAACTGAAAGTTGATGGAGAGAGATGGGTGATTATTGGTGCATATGCACCTGGGCATGAGAAGAAAGATCATGAGAGGCAGGTGTTTTGGGAGAAGAATGTGTGTGTTAGTGGTTTTGATGCATAAGACCGGGTTATATTGATGTCTGATTTGAATGCAAAGGTGAGTGATGTGGCAGTTGAGGGAAGAACTGATATACATGTGGTGTTCAGTGTTGTAAATGGAAATGGTGAAGAGCTTGTAGATTTATGTACTGAAAAAAGATTGGTGATTGGGAATACCTGGTTTAGAAAACGAGATATCTATAAGTATACGTATGTAAGTATGAGAGATGGCTAGGGAGCATATTCGATTGTGTGTTAGTTGATAGGCGCGCGAAAGAGAGACTTTTGGATGTTAATGTGCTGAAAGGTGCAACTGGAGGGATGTCTGATCATTAACTTGTGGAGGTGAAGGTGAAGATTTTTAGGGGCTTTCAGAAAAGAAGAGAGAATGTTGGAGTGAAGAGAGTACTGAGAGTAAGTGAGCTTGGGAAGGAGATTTGTATGATGAGGTACCAGGAGAGACTGAGTACAGAATGGAAAAAGGTGCGAACAAAGGAGATAAGGGGAGTGGGGGAGGAATGGGATGTATTTCGGGAAGCAGTGATGGCTTGCGCAAAAGATGCTTGTGGCATGAGAAGCGTGAGAGGTGGGTTGATTAGAAAGGGTAGTGACTGGTGGGATGAAGAAGTAATATTATTAGTGAAAGAGAAGAGAGAGGCATTTAAACGATTTTTGCAGGGAAACAATGCAAATGAGTGGGAGATGTATAAAAGAAAGAGGCAGGAGGTCAAGAGAAAGGTGGAAGTGGTGAAAAAGAGGGCAAATGAAAGTTGGGGTGAGAGAGTATCATTAAATTTTAGGGAAAATAAAAAGATGTTTTGGAAGGAGGTAAATATTTTGCGTGAGACAAGGGAGCAAATGGGAACTTTTCTGAAGGGGGCTAATGGGGAGGTGATATCAAGTAGTGGTGATGTGAGAAGGAGATGGAGATAGTATTTTGAAGGTTTGTTGATGTGTTTGATGATAGAGTGCCAGGTATAGGGTGTTTTGGTCGAAGTGTTGTGCAAAGTGAGAGAGTTAGGGAAAACAGAGAAGAGGTAGTAAAAGCTTTGCGGAAGATGAAAGCCGGAAAGGCAGCAGGTATAGATGGTACTGCAGTGGAATTTATTGAAAAAGGGGGTGACTTTGTTGTTGACTGGTTGTTAAGGTTATTTAATGTACATATGATTCATGGTGAGGTACCTGAGGATTGGGGGAATGCTTGCATAGTGCTATTGTACAAAGGCAAAGGGGAGAAAAGTGAGTGCTCAAATTACAGAGTATTCCTTGTAAATTATATGTGAGGGTATTGATTGAGACGGTGAAGGCATAAACAGAGCATCAGATTGGGGAAGAGCAGTGTGGTTTCAGAAGTGGTTGAGGATGTGTGGATCAGGTGTTTCCTTTGAAAAATGTATGTGAGAAATACTTAGAAAAGCAAATGGATTTATATGTAGCATTTATGGATCGGGAGAAGGCATAAGATAGAGTTGATAAAGATGCTCTGTGGAACGTATTAAGAGTATATGGTGTGGGAGGCAAGCTATTAGAAGTTGTGAAAAGTTTATCGAGGATGTAAGGCATGTGTACGAGTAGCAAGAGAGGAAAGTGATTGTTTCTCAGTGAATGTAAGTTTGCGGCAAGAGTATGTGATGTTTCCATGGTTGTTTAATTTGTTTATGGATGGCGTTGTTACGGAGGTGTATGCAAGAGTTTTGGAAAGAGGGGCAAGTATGCAGTCTGTTGTGGATGAGAGAGCTTGGAAAGTGTCAGTTGTTGTTCGCTGATGATAGAGCGCTGGTGGCTGATCTAGTGGGAAACTGCAGAAGCTGGTGACTGAGTTGGGTAAAGTGTGTGAAAGAAGAAAGCTAATAGTAAATGTGAATAAGAGCAATGTTGTTAGGTACAGTGGGGTTGAGGGTCAAGTCAATCGGGGGGTGAGTTTGAATGGAGAAAAACTGGAGGAAGTAAAGTGTTTTAGATATCTGGGAGTGGATTTTGTAGCGGATGGAACCATGGAAGCGGAAGTGAATCATAGGGTGGGGGAGGGGGCGAAAATTCTGGGAGAATTCTTCAAGAATGTTTGGAAGTCGAGAACATTATCTCGGAAAACAAAAATGGCTATGTTTGAAGGAATAGTGGTCCCAACAATGTTGTGTGGCTGCGAGGCGTCGGGTATGGATAGAGTTGTGTGCAGGAGGGTGGAGGTGCTGAAAATAAGATGTTTGAGGACAATATGAGGTGTGAGGTGGCTTGATCGAGTAAGTAATGTAAGTGTAAGAGAAATGTGTGGTAATAAAAACAGTGTTTTTGAGAGAGCAGAAGATAGTGTTGTCAAATTGTTGGTCACATGGAGAGGATGAGTGAGGAAAGATTGACCAAGAGGATATATGTGTCAGAGGTGGAGGGAACGAGGAGAAATGGGATACCAAATTAGAGGTGGAAAGATGTAGTGAAAAAGATTTTGAGTGATCAGCGCCTAAACATGAAGGAGGGTGAAAGACGTGGAAGAAATAGAGTGAATTAGATCTATTTGGTATACCGGGGTCGACGTGCTGTCAGTAGATTGAACAAGGGCATATGAAGCGTCTAGGGTAAACCAGGGAGAGTTCTTTGGGGCTTCCTCCAGTTTTTCTCCATTCAAACTTACCTCCCAATTGACTTGACCCTCAACCCTACTGTACCTAATAACCTTGCTCTTATTCACATTTAATCTTAACTTTCTTCTTTCACACACTTTAACAAACTCAGTCACCAGCTTCTGCAGTTTCTCACATGAATCAGCCACCAGCGCTGTATCATCAGCGAACAACAACTGACTCACTTCCCAAGCTCTCTCATCCCCAACAGACTGCATACTTGCCCCTCTTTCCTAAACTCTTCCATTCACCTCCCTAACAACCCCATCCATAAACAAATTGAACAACCATGGAGACATCACACACCCCTGTCCGCAAACCTACATTCACTGAGAACCAATAACTTTCCTCTCTTCCTACACGTACACATGCCTTACATCCTCGATAAAAACTGTTCACTGCTTCTGACAACTTGCCTCCCACACCATATATTCTTAGTACCTTCCACAGAGCATCTCTATCAACTCTATCATATTCCTTCTCCAGGTCCATAAATGCTACATACAAATCTATTTGCTTTTTTAAGTATTTCTCACATACATACTTAAATTATACATAATTCTATTATAATTTTTTCCTTCTTCAGTCTGAATTAAAAAATCCAAATACATATTCATAACTTCACTTTCATAGAACGATGTCTCTGCAAATCCGCTTGGTTTAAAATATCAATAAATCTCCAGTTTCCATAAGTGGGATTTTTTTTATTATTATTATACTTGAACACCATTTTCCGCATCAGCGAGGTGGCGCAAGGAAACTGACGAAGAATGACCCATCTACCCATATAAACATACATATACATAAATGCCCATACACGTACATATACTTACACATGCATATATATTTTTTCATATTTATTTATCAAACTTTGTCGCTGTCTCCCGCGTTAGCGAGGTTGCGCAAGGAAACAGATTAAAGAATGGCCCAACCCTCCCACATACACATGTACTATATACATGCACGTCCACACACAAACATATAAATGTCTATACATTTTAACGTACACATATATATACACATGTACATAATTCATACTTGCTGCCTTTTATTCATTCCCGTCGCCACCCCGCGACACATGAAATGACACCCCCTCCCCCCGCACACACGCAACATAGCGCAAGGAAAAGGCAACAAAGGCCACATTCGTTCACACTCGGTCATGTATAATACTGTCATGTATAATGCACCGAAACCAGGGCACGCGAAGAGTCTGGGGCAAACCACGAAGAACCCCGTGGGACTTGAATGTGCATGTATATATATTCTTTTTTATTATTTTGCTTTGTCGCTGTCTCCCGCGTTTGCGAGGTAGTGCAAGGAAACAGACGAAAGAAATGGCACAACCCACCCCCATACACAATGTATACACACACACGCCCAAACACGCAAATAGGTTTGCGGCAGGGGTGTGTGATGTCTCCATGGTTGTTTAATTTGTTTATGGATGGGGTTGTTAGGGAGGTGAATGCAAGAGTTTTGGAAAGAGGGGCAAGTATGAAGTCTGTTGGGGATGAGAGAGCTTGGGAAGTGAGTCAGTTGTTGTTCGCTGATGATAGGGCGCTGGTGGCTGATTCATGTGAGAAACTACAGAAGCTGGTGACTGAGTTTGGTAAAGTGTGTGAAAGAAGAAAGTTAAGAGTAAATGTGAATAAGAGCAAGGTTATTAGGTACAGTAGGGTTGAGGGTCAAGTCAATTGGGAGGTGAGTTTGAATGGAGAAAAACTGGAGGAAGTGAAGTGTTTTAGATATCTGGGAGTGGATCTGGCATCGGATGGAACCATGGAAGCGGAAGTGGATCATAGGGTGGGGGAGGGGGCGAAAATTCTGGGAGCCTTGAAGAATGTGAGGAAGTCGAGAACATTATCTCGGAAAGCAAAAATGGGTATGTTTGAAGGAATAGTGGTTCCAACAATGTTGTATGGTTGCGAGACGTGGACTATGGATAGAGTTGTGCGCAGGAGGATGGATGTGCTGGAAATGAGATGTTTGAGGACAATGTGTGGTGTGAGGTGGTTTGATCGAGTAAGTAACGTAAGGGTAAGAGAGATGTGTGGAAATAAAAAGAGCTTGGTTGAGAGAGCAGAAGAGGGTGTTTTGAAATGGTTTGGTCACATGGAGAGAATGAGTGAGGAAAGATTGACCAAGGGGATATATGTGTCGGAGGTGGAGGGAACGAGGAGAAGAGGGAGACCAAATTAGAGGTGGAAAGATGGAGTGAAAAAGATTTTGTGTGATCGGGGCCTGAACATGCAGGAGGGTGAAAGGAGGGCAAGGAATAGAGTGAATTGGAGCGATGTGGTATACCGGGGTTGACGTGCTGTCAGTGGATTGAATCAAGGCATGTGAAGCGTCTGGGGTAAACCATGGAAAGCTGTGTAGGTATGTATATTTGCGTGTGTGGACGTATGTATATACATGTGTATGGGGGTGGGTTGGGCCATTTCTTTCGTCTGTTTCCTTGCGCTACCTCGCAAACGCGGGAGACAGCGACAAAGCAAAAAAAAAAAAAAATTATATATATATATATATATATATATATATATATATATATATATATATATATATATATATATATATGTATGTATATATATATATATATATATATATATATATATATATATATATATATATATATATATATATATATATATATATATATATATATATTTATCTATATATTGTGTGGTTTCATAAGTGGCAGAGGATGTGTGAATCAGGTGTTTGCTTTGAAGAATGTATGTGAGAAATACTTAGAAAAGCAAATGGATTTGTATGTAGCATTTATGGATCTGGAGAAGGCATATGATAGAGTTGATAGAGATGCTCTGTGGAAGGTATTAAGAATATATGGTGTGGGAGGCAAGTTGTTAGAAGCAGTGAACAGTTTTTATCGAGGATGTAAGGCATGTGTACGTGTAGGAAGAGAGGAAAGTTATTGGTTCTCAGTGAATGTAGGTTTGCGGCAGTGGTGTGTGATGTCTCCATGGTTGTTTAATTTGTTTATGGATGGGGTTGTTAGGGAGGTGAATGGAAGAGTTTTGGAAAGAGGGGGAAATATGAAGTCTGTTGTGGATGAGAGAGCTTGGGAAGTGAGTCAGTTGTTGTTCGCTGATGATACAGCGCTGGTGGCTGATTCATGTGAGAAACTGCAGAAGCTGGTGACTGAGTTTGGTAAAGTGTGTGAAAGAAGAAAGTTAAGAGTAAATGTGAATAAGAGCAAGGTTATTAGGTACAGTATGGTTGAGGGTCAAGTCAACTGGGAGGTAAGTTTGAAATGAGAAAAACTGGAGAAAGTGAAGTGTTTTAGATATCTAGGACTGGATCTGGCAGCGGATGGAACCATGGAAGCGGAAGTGAATCATAGGGTGGGGGAGGGGGCGAAAATCCTTGGAGCCTTGAAGAATGTGTGGAAGTCGAGAACATTATCTCGGAAAGCAAAAATGGGCATGTTTTAAGGAATAGTGGTTCCAACAAAGTTGTATGTTTGCGAGGTGTGGGCTATGGATAGAGTTGTGCGCATGAGGCTGGATGTGCTGGAAATGAGATGTTTGAGGACAATGTGTGGTGTGAGGTGGTTTGATCGAGTAAGTAATGTAAGGGTAAGAGAGATGTGTGGAAATAAAAAGAGCGTGGTTGAGAGAGCAGAAGAGGGTGTTTTGAAATGGTTTGGGCACATGGAGTGAATGAGTTACGAAAGATTGACCAAGAGGATATATACATGGAGAGAATGAGTGATGAAAGATTGACTAGGAGGATATATGTGTCGGAGGTGGAGGGTACGAGGAGAAGTGGCAGACCAAATTAGAGGTGGAAAGATGGAGTGAAAAAGATTTTGAGCGATCCGGGCCTGAACATGCAGGAGGGTGAAAGGCGGGCAAGGAATTGAGTGAATTGGATCGATGTGGTAAACCGGGGTTGACATGCTGTCAGTGGATTGAATCAGGGCATGTGAAGCGTCTGGGGTAAACCATGGAAAGCTGTCCGGAGCCTGGATGTGAAAGGGAGCTGTGGTTTGGGGCATTATTGCATGACAGCTAGAGACTGAGTGTAACGAATGGAGCCTTTGTTGTCTTTTCCTAGCGCTACATCGCAAACATGAGGGGGGAGGGGGAAGTTATTCTATGTGTGGCGAGGTGACGATGGGAATGAATAAAGGCAGACAATGTGAATTGTGTTAATAGGTATATATGTATGTGTCTCTGTGTGTATATATATGTGTACATTGAGATGTATAGGTATGTATATTTGCGTGTGTGGACGTGTATGTATATACATGTGAATAGGGGTAGGTTGGGCCATTTCTTTCGTCTGTTTCCTTGCGCTACCTCGCAAACGCGGGAGACAGCGTCAAAGCAAAATAAATAAATGAATATATACATAAAAATTTTTTTTTCTTTTTTTTTTTTTTTGCTTTGTCGCTGTCTCCCGCGTTTGCGAGGTAGCTCAAGGAAACAAACGAACGAAATGGCCCAACCCACCCCCATACACATGTATATACATACGTCCACACACGCAAATATACATACCTACACAGCTTTCCATGCTTTACTACAGACGCTTCACATGCCCTGATTCACTCCACTGACAGCACGTCAACCCCGGTATATCACATCGATCCAATTCACTCTATTCCTTGCCCTCCTTTCACCCTCCTGCATGTTCAGGCCCCGATCACACAAAATCTTTTTCACTCCATCTTTCCACCTCCAATTTGGTCTCCCTCTTCTCCTCGTTCCCTCCACCTCCGACACATATATCCTCTTGGTCAATCTTTCCTCACTCATTCTCTCCATGTGCCCAAACCATTTCAAAACCCCCTCTTCTGCTCACTCAACCACGCTCTTTTTATTTCCACACATCTCTCTTACCCTTACGTTACTTACTCGATCAAACCACCTCACACCACATATTGTCCTCAAACATCTCATATCCAGCACATCCATCCTCCTGCGCCCAACTCTATCCATAGTCCACGCCTCGCAACCATACATCATTGTTGGAACCACTATTCCTTCAAACATACCCATTTTTGCTTTCCGAGATAATGTTCTCGACTTCCACACATTCTTCAAGGCTCCAAGGATTTTCGCCCCCTCCCCCACCCTATGATCCACCTCCGCTTCCATGGTTCCATCCGCTGCCAGATCCACTCCCAGATATGTGAAACACTTTACTTCCTCCAGTTTTTCTCCATTCAAACTTATCTCCCAATTGACTTGACCCTCAACCCTACTGTACCTAATTACCTTGGTCTTTTTCACATTTACTCTTAACTTTCTTCTTTCACACACTTCCCAAACTCAGTCACCAGCGTCTGCAGTTTCTCACATAAATCAGCCACCAGCGCTGTATCATCAGCGAACAACAATTGACTCACTTCCCAAGCTCTCTCATCCACAACCGACTTCATACTTGCCCCTCTTTCCAAAATTCTTGCATTCACCTCCCTAACAACCCCATCCATAAACAAATTAAACAACCATGGAGACATCACACACCCTTGCCGCAAACCTACATTCACTGAGAACAAATCACTTTCCTCTCTTCCTACACGTACACATGCCTTACATCCTCGATAAAAACTTTTCACTGCTTCTAACAACTTGCCTCCCACACCATATATTCTTAATACCTTCCACAGAGTATCTCTATCAACTCTATCATATGCCTTCTCCAGATCCATAAATGCTACATACAAATCCATTTGCTTTTCTAAGTATTTCTCACATACATTCTTCAAAGGAAACACCTGATCCACACATCCTTTACCACTTCTGAAACCACACTGCTCTTCCCCAATCTGATGCTCTCTACATGACTTCACCCTCTCAATCAATACCCTCCTTCCAGAACATCTTTTTACTCTTCCTAAAATTTAATGATACTCTCTCACCCCAACTCTCATTTGCCTTTTTTTTCACCTCTTGCACCTTTCTCTTGACCTCCTGTCTCTTTCTTTTATATATCTCCCACTCAATTGCATTTTTTCCCTGCAAAAATCGTCCAAATGCCTCTCTCTTCTCTTTCACTAATAATCTTACTTCCTCATCCCACCACTCACTACCCTTTCTAATCAACCCACCTCCCACTCTTCTCATGCCACAAGCATCTTTTGCGCAATCCACCACTGATTCCCTAAGTACATCCCATTCCTCCCCCACTCCCCTTACTTCCATTGTTCTCACCTTTTTTCATTCTGTACTCAGTCTCTCCTGGTACTTCCTCACACAATTCTCCTTCCCAAGCTCACTTAATCTCACCACTCTCTTCACCCCAACATTCACAATTCTTTTCTGAAAACCCATACAAATCTTCACCTTAGCCTCCACAAGATAATGATCAGACATCCCTCCAGTTGCACTTCTCAGCACATTAACATCCAAAAGTCTCTCTTTCGCGCGCCTGTCAATTAACACGTAATCCAATAACGCTCTCTGGCCATCTCTCCTACTTACATCCGTATACTTATGTATATCTCGCTTTTTAAACCAGGTATTCCCAATCACCAGTCCTTTTTCAGCGCATAAATCTACAAACTCTTCACCACTTCCATTTACAACACTGAACACCCCATGTATACCAATTGTTCCCTCAACTGCCACATTACTCATCTTTGCATTCAAATCACCCATCACTATAACCCGGTCTCGTGCATCAAAACCACTAACACACTCATTCAGCTGCTCCCAAAACACTTGCCTCTCAGGATCTTTCTTCTCATGCGCAGGTACATATGCACCTATAATCACCCATCTCTCTCCATTAACTTTCAGTTTTATCCATATTAATCGAGAATTTACTTTCTTACATTGTATCACATAGTCCCACAACTCCTGTTTCAGGAGTACTGCTACTCCTTCCCTTGCTCTTGTCCTCTCACTAACCCCTAACTTTACTCCCAAGACATTCCCAAACCACTCTTCCCCTTTACCCTTGAGCTTCGTTTCACTTAGAGCCAAAACATCCAGGTTCCTTTCCTCAAAAATACTACCTATCTCTCCTTTTTTCACCTCTTGGTTACATCCACACACATTTAGACACCCCAGTCTGATCCTTCGAGGAGGATGAGCACTCCCCGCGTGACTCCTTCTTCTGTTTCCCATTTTAGAAAGTTAAAAAATACAAGGAGGGCAGGATTTCCGGCCCCCCGCTCCCGTCCCCTCTAGTCGCCTTCTACGACACGCGAGGAATGCGTGGGAAGTATTCTTTCACTCCTATCCCCAGGGATAATATGTATATACATACACATATATATACATACACATACACACGCACATATACACACACACATATACATATATATACATATGAAAAAGTAAGAAATAATTCAGAAAACTGAAACTTCTAGCTTGAAATGAAGTGAGAAAATGAATGTCACATAATGGTTCAACCTCTGGCTATGGAAAAGGGAAATATATATATATATATATATATATATATATATATATATATATATATATATATATATATATATATATATATATATATATATATATATCTTTTTCTTTCATACTATTCGCCATTTCCCGCATTAGCGAGGTAGCGTCAAGAACAGAGGACTGGGTCCCTGAGGGTTCATCCCCACGCCGCCCCCTTCTCTGTTCCTTCTTTTGGAAAATTAAAAAAAAAAAAAAAAAAATTCAGGTGCTAGTGAGAGGACAAGGACAAGTGAAAGGATAGCACTACTCCCGAAACAGGAGTGGTGGAAGTCTGTGATAGAGTGTAAGAAAGTAAACTCCATATTGATGGTGCGTATGAACCTTGGTATGAGAAGAAAGATCATGAGAGGCAACTGTTATGGGGGCAGTTGTGTGATTGTGTTGTTAGTTTTGATTCACGAGACTTGGTTATAGTGATGGGTGATTTGAATAAAGATGAGTAATATGGCAGTTGAGGGAGTAAGTGGTGCACATGGGGTGTTCAGTGTTGTAAATGGAAATGGTAAAGATCTTTTGGACTTATGTGCTCAAAAAGGTCTGATGATTGGGAATACCTGGTTTAAAAAGAGAGATATACATAAGAATACGTATGTAAGTAGGAGAGATGGCCAGAGAGCGTTATTGGATTACATTTTAAGTGATAAGCAGGTGAAAGAGAGACTTGGATGTTAATGTGCTGAGGGGGGCAACTCGAGGGATGTCTGATCATTAACATTTGGAGGCAAAGGTTAAGATTTGTAGATGTTTTCATGAAAGAAGAGAGAATGTTAGGGTGAAGAGTGGTGAGAGTAAGTGAGCTTGGGAAGGAGATTTTTGTGGGGAAGTACCAGGAGAGAACCTGAGTACAGAATGGAAAAAGGTAAGAACAGAGGAGGTAATGGGAGTGCGAGAGGAATGGAATATATTTAAGGAAGCAGTGATGGCTTCCACAAAACATGCTTGTGGCATCAGAAGCGTGGAAGGTGGCCAGATTAGAAAGGGTAGCGAATGGTGGGATGAAGAGGTATAATTATTAGTTAAAGAGAAGAGAGATGTATTTGGACGATTTTTGAAGAGTAATAATGCAAATGAGTGGGAAATGTATAAAAGAGAGACGCAGGAGGTCAGGAAAAAGGTGAAAAAGTGGGCAGTTAAGAATTGGGGTGGGAAAGTATCATTATATTTTAGGGAGAATAAAGACATGTTTTGGAAGGTGATAAATAAAGTGCGTAAGAGGGTATTGACTGAAAGGGTGAAGGCATAAACAGAGCATCAGATTGGGGAAGAGCAGTGTGGTTTCAGAAGTGGTAGAGGATGTGTGGATCAGGTGTTTGCTTTGAAGAATGTATGTGAGAAATATTTAGAAAGCAAATGGATTTGTATATGACATCCATGGATCAGGAGAAGGCATATGATAGAGTTGATAGAGATGCTCTGTGGAAGGTATTAAGAATACATGGTTTGGGAGGCAAGCTGTTAGGAGTAGTGAAAAGTTTTTATCGTGGATGTAAGACGTGTGCACGTGTGGGAAGAGAGGAAAGTAATTGGTTCTCAGTGAATGTAGGTTTGCGGCAGGGGTGTGTGATGTCTCCCTGAATGAGGTTGTTAGGGAGGTGAATGCAAGAGTTTTGGAAATAGGGGCAAGTATGAAGTCTGTTATAGATGAGAGAGCTTGGAAATGAGTCACTTGTCGTTCGCTGATGATACAGCACTGGTGGCTGACTCGTGTGAGAAACTGTAGAACCTGGTGACTGAGTTTAGTAAAGTGTGTGAAAGAAGAAAGTTAAGAGTAAATGTGAATAAGAGCAAGGTTATTAGGTATAGTAGTGTTGAGGGACAAGTCAATAGTGAGGTAGGTTTGAATGAAGAAAAACTGAAGGAAGTGAAGTGTTTTAGATATCTGAGAGTGGATCTGGCAGCGGATGGAACCATGGAAGCTGAAGTGAATCATAGGGTAGGGGAGGGGGCGAAAGTTCTGGTAGCGTTGAAAAATGTGTGGAAGTCGAGAACATTATCTCGGAAAGCAAAAATGGGTATATTTGAAGGAATAGTGGTTCCAACAATGTTATATGGTTGCGAGTCGTCGGCTGTAGATAGTGTTGTGCAGAGGAGGGTAGATTTGCTGGAAATGAGATGTTTGAGGACAATATGTGGTGTGAGGTGGTTTGATCGAGTTAGTAATACTAGGGTAAGAGAGATGTATGGTAATAAAAAAGAGTGTGGTTGAGAGAGCCGAAGAGGGTGTTTTGAAATGGTTTGGTCACATGGAGAGAATGAGTGAGGAAAGATTGACCAAGAGGATATATGTGTCAGAGGTGGAGGGAACGAGGAAAAGTGGGAGACCAAATTGGGGGTGGAAATACGGAGTGAAAAAGATTTTGAGTGATCGGGGACTGAACATGCAGAAGGGTAGAAGGCGTGTAAGGAATAGAGTGAATTGGAGCGATGTGGTATACCAGGCTCTACGTCCTGTCAGTGGATTGAACCAGGGCATGTGAAGCGTTTGGGTAAACCATGGGATGTTCTGTGGGGCCTGGTTGTGGAAAGGGAGCTGTGGTTTGGGGCATTATTGCATGACAGCTAGAGACTGAGTGTAACGAATGGAGCCTTTGTTGTCTTTTCCTAGCGCTACATCGCAAACATGAGGGGGGAGAGGGGAAGTTATTCTATGTGTGGCGAGGTGACGATGGGAATGAATAAAGGCAAGACAATGTGAATTGTGTTAATAGGTATATATGTATGTGTCTCTGTGTGTATATATATGTGTACATTGAGATGTATAGGTATGTATATTTGCGTGTGTGGACGTGTATGTATATACATGTGAATAGGGGTTAGGTTGGGCCATTTCTTTCGTCTGTTTCCTTGCGCTACCTCGCAAACGCGGGAGACAGCGTTCAAAGCAAAATAAATAAATGGAATTATACATAAAAATTTTTTTTTCTTTTTTTTTTTTTTTTGCTTTGTCGCTGTCTCCCGCGTTTGCGAGGTAGCTCAGGAAACAACGAACGAAATGGCCCAACCCCCCCATACACATGTATATACATACGTCCACACACGCAAATATACATACCTACACAGCTTTCCATGCTTTACTACAGACGCTTCACATGCCCTGATTCACTCCACTGACAGCACGTCAACCCCGGTATATCACATCGATCCAATTCACTCTATTCCTTGCCTCCTTTCACCCCTCCTGCATGTTCAGGCCCCGATCACACAAAATCTTTTTCACTCCATCTTTCCACCTCCAATTTGGTCTCCTCTTCTCCTCGTTCCCTCCACCTCCGACACATATATCCTCTTGGTCAATCTTTCCTCACTCATTCTCTCCATGTGCCCAAACCATTTCAAAACCCCCTCTTCGCTCACTCAACCACGCTCTTTTTATTTCCACACATCTCTCTTACCCTTACGTTACTTACTCGATCAAACCACCTCACACCACATATTGTCCTCAAAACATCTCATATCCAGCACATCCATCCTCCTGCGCCCAACTCTATCCTTAGTCCACGCCTCGCAACCATACATCATTGTTGGAACCACTATTCCTTCAAACATACCCATTTTTGCTTTCCGAGATAATGTTCTCGACTTCCACACATTCTTCAAGGCTCCAAGGATTTTCGCCCCCTCCCCCACCCTATGATCCACCTCCGCTTCCATGTTCCATCCGCTGCCAGATCCACTCCCAGATATGTGAAACACTTTACTTCCTCCAGTTTTTCTCCATTCAAACTTATCTCCAATTGACTTGACCCTCAACCTACTGTACCTAATTACCTTGGTCTTTTTCACATTTACTCTTAACTTTCTTCTTTCACACACTTCCCAAACTCAGTCACCAGCGTCTGCAGTTTCTCACATAAATCAGCCACCAGCGCTGTATCATCAGCGAACAACAATTGACTCACTTCCCAAGCTCTCTCATCCACAACCGACTTCATACTTGCCCCTCTTTCCAAATTCTTGCATTCACCTCCCTAACAACCCCATCCATAAACAAATTAAACAACCATGGAGACATCACACACCCTTGCCGCAAACCTACATTCACTGAGAACAAATCACTTTCCTCTCTTCCTACACGTACACATGCCTTACATCCTCGATAAAAACTTTTCACTGCTTCTAACAACTTGCCTCCCACACCATATATTCTTAATACCTTCCACAGAGTATCTCTATCAACTCTATCATATGCCTTCTCCAGATCCATAAATGCTACATACAAATCCATTTGCTTTTTAAGTATTTCTCACATACATTCTTCAAAGGAAACACCTGATCCACACATCCTTTACCACTTCTGAAACCACACTGCTCTTCCCCATCTGATGCTCTCTACATGACTTCACCCTCTCAATCAATACCCTCCTTCCAGAACATCTTTTTACTCTTCCTAAATTTAATGATACTCTCTCACCCCAACTCTCATTTGCCTTTTTTTTCACCTCTTGCACCTTTCTCTTGACCTCCTGTCTCTTTCTTTTATATATTCTCCCACTCAATTGCATTTTTTCCCTGCAAAAATCGTCCAAATGCCTCTCTCTTCTCTTTCACTAATAATCTTACTTCCTCATCCCACCAACTCACTACCTTTCTAATCAACCCACCTCCCACTCTTCTCATGCCACAAGCATCTTTTGCGCAATCCACCACTGATTCCCTAAGTACATCCCATTCCTCCCCCACTCCCCTTACTTCCATTGTTCTCACCTTTTTTCATTCTGTACTCAGTCTCTCCTGGTACTTCCTCACACAATTCTCCTTCCCAAGCTCACTTAATCTCACACTCTCTTCACCCCAACATTCACAATTCTTTTCTGAAAACCCATACAAATCTTCACCTTAGCCTCCACAAGATAATGATCAGACATCCCTCCAGTTGCACTTCTCAGCACATTAACATCCAAAAGTCTCTCTTTCGCGCGCCCTGTCAATTAACACGTAATCCATAACGCTCTCTGGCCATCTCTCCTACTTACAAACCGTATACTTATGTATATCTCGCTTTTTAAACCAGGTATTCCCAATCACCAGCCTTTTTCAGCGCATAAATCTACAAACTCTTCACCACTTCCATTTACAACACTGAACACCCCATGTATACCAATTGTTCCCTCAACTGCCACATTACTCATCTTTGCATTCAAATCACCATCACTATAACCCGGTCTCGTGCATCAAAACCACTAACACACTCATTCAGCTGCTCCCAAAACACTTGCCTCTCAGGATCTTTCTTCTCATGCGCAGGTACATATGCACCTTATAATCACCATCTCTCTCCATTAACTTCAGTTTTATCCATATTAATCGAGAATTTACTTTCTTAATTGTATCACATAGTCCCACAACTCCTGTTTCAGGAGTACTGCTACTCCTTCCCTTGCTCTTGTCCTCTCACTAACCCCTAACTTTACTCCCAAGACATTCCCCAAACCACTCTTCCCCTTTACCCTTGAGCTTCGTTTCACTTAGAGCCAAAACATCCAGGTTCCTTTCCTCAAAAATACTACCTATCTCTCCTTTTTTCACCTCTTGGTTACATCCACACACATTTAGACACCCCAGTCTGATCCTTCGAGGAGGATGAGCACTCCCCGCGTGACTCCTTCTTCTGTTTCCCATTTTAGAAAGTTAAAAATACAAGGAGGGCAGGATTTCCGGCCCCCCGCTCCCGTCCCCTCTAGTCGCCTTCTACGACACGCGAGGAATGCGTGGGAAGTATTCTTTCACTCCTATCCCCAGGGATAATATGTATATACATACACATATATATACATACACATACACACGCACATATACACACACACATATACATATATATACATATGAAAAAGTAAGAAATAATTCAGAAAACTGAAACTTCTAGCTTGAAATGAAGTGAGAAAATGAATGTCACATAATGGTTCAACCTCTGGCTATGGAAAAGGGAAATATATATATATATATATATATATATATATATATATATATATATATATATATATATATATATATATATATATATATATATATATCTTTTTCTTTCATACTATTCGCCATTTCCCGCATTAGCGAGGTAGCGTCAAGAACAGAGGGACTGGGTCCCTGAGGGTTCATCCCCACGCCGCCCCCTTCTCTGTTCCTTCTTTTGGAAAATTAAAAAAAAAAAAAAAAAATTCAGGTGCTAGTGAGAGGACAAGGACAAGTGAAAGGATAGCACTACTCCCGAAACAGGAGTGGTGGAAGTCTGTGATAGAGTGTAAGAAAGTAAACTCCATATTGATGGTGCGTATGAACCTTGGTATGAGAAGAAAGATCATGAGAGGCAACTGTTATGGGGGCAGTTGTGTGATTGTGTTGTTAGTTTTGATTCACGAGACTTGGTTATAGTGATGGGTGATTTGAATAAAGATGAGTAATATGGCAGTTGAGGGAGTAAGTGGTGCACATGGGGTGTTCAGTGTTGTAAATGGAAATGGTAAAGATCTTTTGGACTTATGTGCTCAAAAAGGTCTGATGATTGGGAATACCTGGTTTAAAAAGAGAGATATACATAAGAATACGTATGTAAGTAGGAGAGATGGCCAGAGAGCGTTATTGGATTACATTTTAAGTGATAAGCAGGTGAAAGAGAGACTTGGATGTTAATGTGCTGAGGGGGGCAACTCGAGGGATGTCTGATCATTAACATTTGGAGGCAAAGGTTAAGATTTGTAGATGTTTTCATGAAAGAAGAGAGAATGTTAGGGTGAAGAGTGGTGAGAGTAAGTGAGCTTGGGAAGGAGATTTTTGTGGGGAAGTACCAGGAGAGAACCTGAGTACAGAATGGAAAAAGGTAAGAACAGAGGAGGTAATGGGAGTGCGAGAGGAATGGAATATATTTAAGGAAGCAGTGATGGCTTCCACAAAACATGCTTGTGGCATCAGAAGCGTGGAAGGTGGCCAGATTAGAAAGGGTAGCGAATGGTGGGATGAAGAGGTATAATTATTAGTTAAAGAGAAGAGAGATGTATTTGGACGATTTTTGAAGAGTAATAATGCAAATGAGTGGGAAATGTATAAAAGAGAGACGCAGGAGGTCAGGAAAAAGGTGAAAAAGTGGGCAGTTAAGAATTGGGGTGGGAAAGTATCATTATATTTTAGGGAGAATAAAGACATGTTTTGGAAGGTGATAAATAAAGTGCGTAAGAGGGTATTGACTGAAAGGGTGAAGGCATAAACAGAGCATCAGATTGGGGAAGAGCAGTGTGGTTTCAGAAGTGGTAGAGGATGTGTGGATCAGGTGTTTGCTTTGAAGAATGTATGTGAGAAATATTTAGAAAGCAAATGGATTTGTATATGACATCCATGGATCAGGAGAAGGCATATGATAGAGTTGATAGAGATGCTCTGTGGAAGGTATTAAGAATACATGGTTTGGGAGGCAAGCTGTTAGGAGTAGTGAAAAGTTTTTATCGTGGATGTAAGACGTGTGCACGTGTGGGAAGAGAGGAAAGTAATTGGTTCTCAGTGAATGTAGGTTTGCGGCAGGGGTGTGTGATGTCTCCCTGAATGAGGTTGTTAGGGAGGTGAATGCAAGAGTTTTGGAAATAGGGGCAAGTATGAAGTCTGTTATAGATGAGAGAGCTTGGAAATGAGTCACTTGTCGTTCGCTGATGATACAGCACTGGTGGCTGACTCGTGTGAGAAACTGTAGAACCTGGTGACTGAGTTTAGTAAAGTGTGTGAAAGAAGAAAGTTAAGAGTAAATGTGAATAAGAGCAAGGTTATTAGGTATAGTAGTGTTGAGGGACAAGTCAATAGTGAGGTAGGTTTGAATGAAGAAAAACTGAAGGAAGTGAAGTGTTTTAGATATCTGAGAGTGGATCTGGCAGCGGATGGAACCATGGAAGCTGAAGTGAATCATAGGGTAGGGGAGGGGGCGAAAGTTCTGGTAGCGTTGAAAAATGTGTGGAAGTCGAAAACATTATCTCGGAAAGCAAAAATGGGTATGTTTGAAGGAATAGTGGTTCCAACAATGTTATATGGTTGCGAGTCGTCGGCTGTAGATAGTGTTGTGCAGAGGAGGGTAGATTTGCTGGAAATGAGATGTTTGAGGACAATATGTGGTGTGAGGTGGTTTGATCGAGTTAGTAATACTAGGGTAAGAGAGATGTATGGTAATAAAAAAGAGTGTGGTTGAGAGAGCCGAAGAGGGTGTTTTGAAATGGTTTGGTCACATGGAGAGAATGAGTGAGGAAAGATTGACCAAGAGGATATATGTGTCAGAGGTGGAGGGAACGAGGAAAAGTGGGAGACCAAATTGGGGGTGGAAATACGGAGTGAAAAAGATTTTGAGTGATCGGGGACTGAACATGCAGAAGGGTAGAAGGCGTGTAAGGAATAGAGTGAATTGGAACGATGTGGTATACCAGGCTCTACGTCCTGTCAATGGATTGAACCAGGGCATGTGAAGCGTTTGGGTAACACCATGGGATGTTCTGTGGGGCCTGGTTGTGGAAAGGGAGCTGTGGCTTCGGTGCATTATTACATGACAGGTAGAGACTAAGTGTGAACGAATGTGACCTTTGTTTTCTTTTCTTAGCGCTACCTCGCGCACGTGCGGGGGAGAGGGCTGTTATTTCATGTGTGGCGGTGTTGCGATGGGAATGAATAAAGGCACACAGTATGAAATATATACATTTGTATATATGTATATGTCTCTGTGTGTATATATATAGGTATACGTTGAGATTTACAGTTATGTATATTTCCGTTTGTGGATGTGTATGTATATACACGTGTATGGATGGGTTAGGCCATTCTTTCGTCTGTTTCCTTACGCTACCTCGCTGACGCGGGAGACAGCGACAAAGCATAATAAAATATTTTGGAAAGATTGACCAAGAGGAAATAGTGTCTGAGGTGGAGGGAACGAGGAGAACTGGGAGACCAAATTGGAGGTGGAAAGATGGATTGAAAAAGATTTTGAGTGATCGGAGCCTGAACGTGCAGGAGGGTGAAAGGCAGGCCTGGAATAGAGTGAATTGGATCGATATGGTATACCGGGTCGAGGTGCTGTCATTGGATTGAACCAGGGCATGTGAAGCGTCTGGGGTAAACCTTGGACAGTTTTTTGGGGCCTGGATGTGGAAAGGGAGCTGTGGTTTCGGGCATTATTGCATGACAGCTGGAGACTGAGTGTGAGGGAATGGGTCCATTTTTGTCTTTTCCTGGCTCTGCCTCGTGCACACGAAGGAGGAGAGGGATGTTATTCCGTGTATGGCGGGGTGGCGATGGGGGTGAGTAGGGGCAGACAGTGTGAATTGTGTGCAGGTGTGTATATGTGTGTGTCTGTGTGTGTACATATGTGTGTAGGTTGGGATGTGTGGGTGTGTATGTTTGCGTGTATGGACGTGTGTGTGTATGTGGGCATGTGTGTGGGGGTAAGTTGGGCAATTTCTTTCGTCTGTTTCCTTGCGCTACCTCGCAGGCGCGGGAGACAGCGACAAAGAAAAATAATAATAATAATAGTAATCACAATTTTGCGAGTGATCAAGATATTCCTATGAGTCCACGGGGAAAATGAAACACGATAATAATTACATCATCAGGGGAGACATAGGAGAGAAATATAACAGTCAGTTCATATACACCGAAGAGACGAAGCTTGGACGCCATCAGGTAATAATGCGCTTATCCAGGGAACTTATCGTGTTTCATTTTTCCCGTGACTCTGTATATATATATATATATATATATATATATATATATATAT